>NC_057800.1:646619031-646867666 GCF_018294505.1 Triticum aestivum
TTGGACATTAATTGGCTTTATTATCCACTTTTATATTATTTTTGGGACTAACCTATTAACCGGATGCCCAGCCCAGAATTGTTGTTTTTGCCTATTTTAGGGTTTCGAAGAAAAGGAATATCAAACGGAGTCCAAACGGAATGAAACCTTCGGGAACGTGATTTTTGGAACAAACAAGATCCAGGAGACTTGGACCCTACGTTAAGCAACCAACAGGGAAGCCACGAGGTAGGGGGCGCGCCTCCCCCCCCAGGCGCGCCCTCCACCCTCGTGGGGCCCCTGTTGCTCCACCGACGCACTCCTTCCTCCTATATATACCTACGTACCCCCAAACGATCAGATACGGAGCCAAAAACCTAATTCCATCGCTGTAACCTTCTCTATCCACAAGATCCCATCTTGGGGCCTATTCCGGAGCTCCACCGGAGGGGGCACCCATCACGGAGGGCTTCTACATCAACACCATAGCCTCTCCGATGAAGTGTGAGTAGTTTGCCTCAGACCTTCGGGTCCATAGTTATTAGCTAGATGGCTTCTTCTCTCTTTTTGGATCTCAATACAATGTTCTCCCCCTCTCTTGTGGAGATCTATTCGATGTAATCTATGGTTGACGCCGTAGATAATATAAAGCCAATATGCGAAGTGGTCAAAGTAGGAGTCGCAGGTACTATTTATGATGTTCCTGGGATTGTAGCCAGGGATCGTCAACAAACCTTAGCTATTCGTTGGATCCTTGGAGCAGCTTTCAAATGACGTATAAGCTACAGGATTTTGCGGTGTCTTTGTTGAGACCGATGAATTGTGGGTTTATGATCAAGATTATCTATGAACAATATTTGAATCTTCTCTGAATTCTTTTATGTATGATTGGTTATCTTTGCAAGTCTCTTCGAATTATCAGTTTGGTTTGGCCTACTAGATTGATCTTTATTGCAATGGGAGAAGTGCTTAGCTTTGGGTTCAATCTTGCGCTGTCCTTTCCTAGTGACAGTAGGGGCAGCAAGGCATGTATTGTATTGTTGCCATCGAGGATAACAAGATGGGTTTTTTATCATATTGCATGAATTTATCCCTCTACATCATGTCATCTTGCTTAAGGCGTTACTCTGTTTTCATTAACTTAATACTCTAGATGCATGCTGGATAGCGGTCGATGAGTGGAGTAATAGTAGTAGATGCAGGCAGGAGTCAGTCTACTTGTCTCGGGCATGATGCCTACACACATGATCATACCTAGATATTCTCATAACTATGCTCAATTCTGTCAATTTCTCAACAGTAATTCGTTCACCCACCGTAAAATGCTTATGCTCTTGAGAGAAGCCACTAGTGAAACCTATGGCCCCCGGGTCTATCTTCATCATATTAATCTTCCAATACTTAGTTATTTCCTTTGCTTTTATTTTACTTTGCATCTTTATCACAAAACACCAAAAATATTATTCTATCATATCTATCAGATCTCACTCTCGTAAGTGACCGTGAAGGGATTGACAGCCCCTTATCGCGTTGGTTGCGAGGAGTTATTTGTTTTGTGCAGGTACGAGGGACTTGCGCGTAGCCTCCTACTGGATTGACACCTTGGTTCTCAAAAACTGAGGGAAATACTTACGCTACTTTGCTGCATCATCCTTTCCTCTTCAAGGAAATCCAGCGCAGTGCTCAAGAGGTAGCATCCCTTCTCTCTTTTTCTCTCATTTTTCTTGGGCCTTCTTCTTTTTTATGGCCTTTCGCTTTTTTTTGTCTGGAATCTCATCCCAACTTGTGGGGGAATCATAGTCTCCATCATGCTTTCCTCACTGGGACAATGCTCTAATAATGATGATCATCACACTTTATTTACTTACAACTCAAGAATTACAACTCGATACTTAGAACAAAATATGACTCTATGTGAATGCCTCCGGTGGTGTAACGGGATGTGCAATGATGCATGAGTGACATGTATGAAGAATTATGAATGGTGGCTTTGCCACAAATACGATGTCAACTACATGATCATGCAAGCAATATGACAATGATGAAGCGTGTCATAATAATGGAACGGTGGAAATTTGCATGGCAATATATCTCGGAATGGCTATGGAAATGCCATAATAGGTAGGTATGGTGGCTGTTTTCAGGAAGGTATATGGTGGGTTTAAGGTACCAGCGAAAGTTGCGTGATACTAGAGAGGCTAACAATGGTGGAAGGGTGAGAGTGCGTATAATCCATGGACTCAACATTAGTCATAAAGAACTCACATACTTATTAAAAAAACCTATTAGTTATCGAAACAAAGTATTACGTGCATGCTCCTAGTGGGATAGATTAGTAGGAAAAGACCATCGCTCGTCCCCGACCGCCACTCATAAGGAAGACAATCAATAAATAAATCATGCTCCGACTTCATCACATAACGATTCACCATACGTGCATGCTACGGGAATCATGAACTTCAACACAAGTATTTCTAAAATTCACAACTACTCAACTAGCATGACTCTAATATCACCATCTCCATATCTCAAAACAATTATCAAGTATCAAACTTCTCATAGTATTCAATGAACTTCTATGCAAGTTTTTATATTATTCCTAAAAGCAAATTTCCATGTTGTTCTAAAGGACTCTCAAAATAATACATGTGAAGAATGAGAGATCAATTATTTCTATAAAACAAATCCACCGCCGTGCTCTAAAAGATATAAGTGAAGAACTAGACCAAAAACTATATAGCTCAAAAGATATAAGTGAACCACATAGAGTATTCTAATAAATTTAAAATCATGTGAGTCTCTCTCAAAAGGTGTGTACAGGAAGGATGATTGTGGTAAACTAAAAATCAAAGACTCAAATCATACAAGACACTCCAAGCAAAACACATATCATGTGGTGAATAAAAATATAGCTCCAAGTAAAGTTACCGATAGACGAAGACGTAAGAGGGGATGCCTTCCGGGGCATCCCCAAGCTTAGGCTTTTTGGTGTCCTTGAATTTTACCTTGGGGTTCCATGGGCATCCCCAAGCTTAGGCTCTTGCCACTCTTTGTTCCATAATTCGGACAAATCCTTACCCAAAACTTGAAAACTTCACAACACAAAACTCAAAATAGAAAATCTCGTGAGCTCCGTTAGCGAAAGAAAACAAAACACCACTTCAAGGTACTGTAATGAACTCATTCTTTATTTATATTGGTGTTAAACCTACTGTATTCCAACTTATATATGGTTTATAAACTCTTTTACTAGCCATGGATTCATCAAAATAAGCACACAACACAAGAAAAACAGAATCTGTCAAAAACAGAACAGTCTGTAGTAATCTGTAGCTAACGCAACTTATGGAACCCCAAAAATTCTAAAATAAATTTCTGGACGTGAGGAATTTATATATTAATAATATGCAAAAATAATTAACTAAATATCACTTTCCAAATAAAAATGGCAGCAGTTCTTGTGAGCGCTAAAGTTTCTGTTTTTTACAGCAAGATCAAAAAGACTTTCCCCAAGTCTTCCCAACGGTTCTACTTGGCACAAACACTAATTAAATACAAAAAAACACAACGAAAACGGAGGCTAGATAAATTATTTATTACTAAACAGGATAAAAAAATCAAGGAATAAAAATAAAATTGGGTTGCCTCCCAACAAGCGCTATCGTTTAACGCCCCTAGCTAGGCATAAAAGCGAAGATAGATCTAGGTATTGCCATCTTTAGTAGGCAATCCATAAGTGGATCTCATAATAGATTCATATGGTAATTTAATTTTATTTCTAGTGAAGTGTTCCATGCATTTATTTAATGGAAATTGGAATTTGATATTTCCTTCCTTCATATCAATAATTGCATCAATCATTCTAAGGAAAGGTCTACCAAGAATAATAGGACATGAAGGATTGCAATCTATATCAAGAACAATGAAATCTACGGGCAAATAGTTCCTATTTGCAACAATAAGAAAATCATTGATTCTTCCCATATGTTTCTTCATAGTGGAATCCGCAAAGTGCAAGTTTAAAGAACAATCATCAAAATCACTGAAACCTAGCAAATCACATAAAGTTTTCGGAATCATGGAAACACTAGCACCCAAATCACACAAAGCATAACACTCATGATCTTTAATTTTAATTTTTATTGTAGGTTCCCACTTATCATAAAGTTTTCTAGGGATAGAAACTTCCAACTCAAGTTTTTCTTCATAAGATTGCATCAAAGCATCAACGATATGTTTAGTAAAAGCTTTATTTTGACTATAAACATGAGGAGAATTTGGCACGGATTGCAACAAGGAAATACAATCTATCAAAGATCAATTATCATAGTTAAATTCCTTGAAATCCAAGATAGTGGGTTCATTACTATTTAAAGTTTTAATCTCTTCAATCCCACTTTTATCAGTTTTAGCATCAAGATCTACAAACTCTGAATTTTGGGAAAGCCTTCTAGGTAAAGGTGGCTCATATTCAATCCCATAATTATCAAGATTCATATTGCAAAACAAAGATTTAATAGGGGACACATCAATCACTTTTAGATCTTCATCCTTATTATCATGAAAACTAGAAGAACACGCTTTCACAAAGCAATCTTTCTTAGCACGCATCCTAGCGGTTCTTTCTTTGCACTCATCAATGGAAATTGTCATGGCTTTGAGAGACTCATTGATATCATGCTTAGGTGTAATAGATCTAAGTTTCAAAGAATCAACATCAAGAGAAATTCTATCAACGTTCCTAGCCAATTCATCAACTTTAAGCATTTTTTTCAAGCAAAGCATTGAAATTCTTTTGTGAATTCATAAACTCCTTAACACTAGTCTCAAATTTAGAGGGCATTTTATTAAAATTTCCATACGAATTGTTGTAGGAATTACCATAATTATTAGAGGAATTACTTGGAAACGGCCTAGAATTAAACTTACCACTATACGCGTTGTTACCAAAATTGTTCTTACCAACAAAATTCACATCCATAGATTCATTATTATTCTCAATCAAAGTAGACAAAGGCATATCATTAGGATCGGTAGGAGCACTCTTATTAGCAAACAATTTCATAAGTTCATCCATCTTTCCACTCAAAACATTAATTTCTTCAATTGCATGCACTTTTTTACTAGTAGATCTTTCGGTGTGCCATTGAGAATAATTAACCATAATATCATCTAGGAGTTTGGTAGCTTATCCTAAAGTGATTTCCATAAAAGTGCCTCCCGCGGCCGAATCTAAAAGATTTCTAGAGGCAAAATTCAATCCGGCATAAAAATTATGTATAATCATCCAAAGATTCAAACCATGTGTAGGGCAATTATGTATCATTAATTTCATCCTCTCCCAAGATCGTGCAACATGTTCATGATCAAGTTGCTTAAAATTCATAATATCGTTTCTAAGAGAGATGATTTTAGCGGGAGGAAAATACTTAGAGATAAAGGCATCTTTGCACTTATTCCATGATTCAATACTATTTTTAGGCAAAGACGAAAACCAAGATTTAGCACGATCTCTAAGAGAAAACGGAAATAGATTCAATTTAACAATATCATTGTCCACATCTTTCTTCTTTTGTATATCACACAAATCAACAAAGCTATTCAGATGGGTAGCGGCATCTTCACTAGGAAGGCCGGAGAATTGATCTTTCATGACAAGATTCAAAAAAACAGCATTAATTTCACAAGATTCAGCATCGGTTAGAGGAGCAATCGGAGTTCTAAGAAAATCATTGTTGTTGGTATTGGTAAAGTCACACAATTTAGTATTATCTTGAGCCATCATGACAAGCAAGCAACCCAACACACAAGCAAACAAGAAACAGGCAAAAAAGGCAAATAGGGAAAGAGAAGGGGAACGGAGAGAGAGGGCGAATAAAACGGCAAGGGTGAAGTGGGGGAGAGGAAAATGAGACGCAAATGGCAAATAATGTAATGTGAGGGATAAGGGTTTGTGATGTGTACTTGGTATGTCTTGACTTAGCAATGGCACCATAAATGACTCGTTGTTGGGAGTCAAATCTTGACTTGACTTGGCGCGAATCTCCCCGGCAACATTGCCAGAAATCCTTCTTGCTACCTCTTGAGCACAGCGTTGGTTTTCCCTTGAAGACGAAAGGGTGATGCAGCAAAGTAGCGTAAGTATTTCCCTCAGTTTTTGAGAACCAAGGTATCAATCCAGTAGGAGATCACGCTCAAGTCCCATGCACCTACACAAACAAATAAGAACCTCGCAACCAACGCGATAAGGGGTTGTCAAGCCCTTCACGGTCACTTACGACAGTGAGACCTGATAGATATGATAAGATAATATTTTCGGTATTTTTATGATAAAGAGAAATAAATATGCAAAGTAAAATAAACGGCAAAGGAAATAACTAAGTGTTGGAAGATTTATATGATGGAAGATAGACCCGGGGGCCATAGGTTTCACTAGTGGCTTCTCTCAAGAGCATAAGTATTACGCTGGGTAAACGAATTACTATCGAGCAATTGATAGAATTGAGCATAGTTATGAGAATATCTAGGTATGATCATGTATATAGGCATCACGTCCACGACAAGTAGACCGAAACGATTCTGCATCTACTACTATTACTCCACACATCGACGGCTATCCAGCATGCATCTAGAGTATTAAGTTCATAAGAACAGAGTAATGCTTTAAGTAAGATGACATGATGTAGAGGGATAAACTCATGCAATATGATATAAACCCCATCTTTTTATACTGGATGGCAACAATACAATACGTGCCGGTTCCTTTTCTGTCACTGGGATCGAGCACCGCAAGATTGAACCCAAAGCTAAGCACTTCTCCCATTGCAAGAAAGATCAATCTAGTAGGCCAAGCCAAACTGATAATTTGAAGAGACTTGCAAAGATAAACCAATCATACATAAAATAATTCATAGGAGAATCAAATATTGTTCATAGATAATCTGGATCATAAACCCACAATTCATCGGATCTCGACAAACACACCGCAAAAGAAGATTACATCGAATAGATCTCCAAGAGAATCGAGGAGAACTTTGTATTGAGATCCAAAGAGAGAGAAGAAGCCATCTAGCTAATAACTATGGACCTGTAGGTCTGAAGTAAACTACTCACACATCACCGGAGAGGCCATGGAGTTGATGTAGATGCCCTCCTATAACATCCCAAATTTTCAATTTGAAATGTTATACATAGATCATCCTTGCATATCATATTTTATTGCATTTCGTCTCACGATCCTCGAAATCCTAAGCAACTCAAGGACCCTCGGAGAGAGTTGGGGATTTCCCCGATTTTCAACTTTGATTTTTATCAAATTTTGAAATGAGGATTTCTGGTTTTAATTATTTTTCTCTCCGAAAATATTTCATATTAAAATATACGAGAGGAGATAATATGACTTCTCCAGAATAAATGAAATATTGGAGGAAAAATATTAAAATCAATTTTTGATTTTATTTGGATTTTATAGCAATTTTGTTTGCATTAGAAAAATTGCATGTTTTCAAAATTGCATTTTAGGGCCAAGAAAATGTTCATCTCGTTCTAAATATTTTTAGACGGAGAAAATTTGTTTTGGCATTTTTAGATTTTTTTTTATTTTTTTTATAGGATTTTTCTTAGTTTCGGCGGAATTATTTAAAAAAACGCGCCAAGGGCTAACTGGGCTGAAGCCCAGCTGCCGGCCCACCACCCCGTGTCGCCGTCTTCTAGCGGGAGACCGCCGCCGGCGCGCCGCCCAAACCGTAGTCCGGCTCGGACTCCGCTTCCCCGCCGTGCCCCCTCCCCCAAGGCACCACCCCCTCCTTAAAAGCCGCCGCCCCACCGCCCCTTGGAGCCACACCACCCCGCCGCCGCGAGCCGCCGACCCCACCGCCGCAAGCCGCAAGCCGCCCGTCACCCGCTGCCGCGCCGCCCCGCCGCCCGTTGCCCGCTGCCGTGCCGCCCGTCGCCCGGAGCCGCCGCCCGTTGCCCGCGCCGCCGCTCAGAGCCGGAGCCGCCGCCGTGCCAGACCTCGCCAGAGGTATAGCGCCGTTTGGTTTTTTTTAGAAAACCGGATCGGTTTTTGTTAAAAAAAAACCTAAGTCATTTTATTTTGTTTGTTCGCCGATTTTTTCTGGTTTTTCCTTTTTAGCGGACGTTCGTCCGGACGTTCGTTTTAACGAACGGTTTTTGTCCGTTAGTTACAGATAACGAACGCTTGTCCGTTAGCCTGTTCATCAGCTTTCTTTTATCGGATTAATCCACGATTATTCCTGATCACAATTTCTGATTCGATTTTCGTTCTAGTTTATCTTTTCGCTCGTTAGTCGGAATCAGGCGATTCAAGCGCCTAGATCTTCGTTTCGAGACCCTCCTTTCAACTTGCACAAGTTTTTGCTACTGTAAAATTTGACCTAGGTCCAGATTAGTAAACGGATCTTGTTTCTTTCGCGTTTGAGCTTCGTTGCTCCGTTCGATTTGATTCTTTTTGCAAACCGGAGTTCTTAAGTTGAACTTTCTGGTTAGATCTTCTTATTTGAGTTTTATCCGTGTTTCTTTGCTTGATTGCTTATGTATGTTGTTGTTTGTTTGTGATAGAATTCCCGGAGTGCGAAGCATGTTATTTGGAGTCTCTAGGTTTCGCGGATCATCAGCAAGACAAGTAACACTTTGATCATACCCTTTTATCACCCAGTTTTTATGCATTAGTATCAATCCTCAAACATTGCATGGTTAGGATGTCACTAACATGTGGGTTGGGAAGTACTTGATGAGGTAGAACCTATTACCCTGTTACATTCAAACCCTTGGGAGTTAGTCTTACCCGTTGCTTATATTTCTATGCTATGCTCGTAGACGAGGTTTGGGTGAGTGAAATCCATGACAGATGTGAGCTTGTTAATTAATGGTTCAACTTAAGGTGGAAACTTAAATACACATCTGGGTGGATTTAGGCACCTGGAGTACCCACTGTTGCCTGTATTTTTGGAAATCCTGGAGTACCCGTGTGATCTTCCTGTGGACCACCACCCAGGCTCAAAGGGAACTAAGATATTTCATGCTAGAAACTTCGGTGTGCAGCCACAAGCTATTATGGGCTCTAGCATAGTTGAGTAAGTTATGTGAAGCTCTTGAAGAGGTGGATCAGCTGGTAGTGGGATTGTAGGTTTGGTATGGTCTGCCCGGAGTAGAGATTTAACGTTTCTGAAAGACCGTGTCTCAGTCATCCGGTTCTCAAACACCATGTAGTGCGAGAAATTCAACGGAAGCGATCGAGTCTTGTGGGGAAAAGTGCGCAAACCTCTGCAGAGTGTATAAACTAATCATGGTTAGTCTTGTCCCCGGTTATGGACAAATCTTGAATATCTAGTACTTGGATTATCCTATGTATCTCATCACTCTGAATTAATATTGTAGGGTTGATAATTACTTTAATTGGGATTGAGTTGGAGGAACCTTCTCAATGATGTTTCAACTACCATGATAGTTAAATTAAAATCTATTCCTTTTGTTGTAGGGAAAAATTGGCTTTTCGCAAAAACTATAACCATAGAGCTTTTCACCAGCCAAATATGCATGTAGTGATAGCATTATTCTGTTCTTGCTCTACTGTGTTATTTTGCTAGCATATTCCATGCGCTGGCCCGTTTTCGGGATGCAACGTATTATGTTGCAGACTTTTCAGACGAGGAGTAAGGTTCGTTAGGTCGTTGCCGTGCAGCTCGGCTATGTCGTTGGGGTTGATGGACTCACTTTATCTTCCAAGCCTTCCGTTGTTATCGTATTAGATGGCCTTAAGCCATATTTATTGTAATAAGTTCTCTTTGGAGACATTCGATGTAATAAGTGTGTGATTGCTACTCTGTTATAAATCCTCGAGTACTGTGTGTGTCAGCATTACCGATCCAGGGATGACACTGAAGCACAAAGACTTGACCGTTTGAGGTCGGGTCGCTACAAGATGGTATCAGAGTACACATTGAGTGTAGGACACGACCACTAAGCTAAAAGCCATAGATCATTATTCTCTTCTCACTTCTGACTCCTCTCCATTTTCTACTCTTTAGGATGGCGGATGCAAGGAACAAGTTTGCACAACCGGATGAAGAAGCACCTTTTGGACGACACTTGAAGGAAGTCACTAGGTACCTGAACATAGGAATACCAAGCTTCACCAGGACCTACAACGCCACTTTACCAGAAGAGGAGCGATGGATGATTCCAGTTCAAGTTCCAGGAAGAACCTTCACGCCAGTCACTAAACCCATAGAATTTTCCTTTGATGCACCAACCTGGAGTTTAGGAAAGAGTATGGCAGCTCACATCACCATGGGACACATTGGAGAAGTTTATCAAAAGGAGCTTAAAGACACTATCTACCAGATCTGTGGGCGCCGAGATGAGCAATGGGAGATGATCAACACCAAGAAGGATAGATCAATTGCAGCTTTCATCCAGGAACTAAACCAACACATTCGACGCCAGGAGAACCAGATGTGTGCAGGCATGATAGATCTGAAGAAAGCAATGACTAGGATTGCGAAACTGGAGGAAGAACTCAAGGCTACATGTGAAGATTATGAGGAGGAAATCGTCGTACTAGTGGAGAAGAATGACGACCTGATTAAGAAGATCGGAATATTCATGGGAGACCCCACACCAGTAGAAGAAGACAAAGAACCCAAGGAGATTCGCCCGGAAGACTACATCATCATCGACGACACCGACTCCGACCTTAGCGATGATGACTTTGAAGACAAAGCTGGAGCAGATATCATGGAGTCTGCAACTGAGGAATATTTTTAGTAGACCACCATATCAGTAGTAGTATTCCACCATGTAAATAGAGTAGTCCGAGCACTTTTACGATAGTTAGACCGATGTAGCCTTGCTTGATTGATTGAGTGAAATATTTGTGTTTGTCTCATGTGCATATGGATAGTGCTTTCTCATTAGACCTCATTCTATTCTAATCTCTCCCCTCTAAACCCATCAGATGCCTCCGAGACGTGACCCCGGATTTGCTTTCCCACCGGAGCTCACTCAGTTGATCCAGCAGCAGAATACCCTGATGTAGTTGTTAGTTCAGAACCAAGGCAACAACAACAACAACAAAAATCCACCACCGCCACCACCATGTGACGCCCAAATAATTAGGCTACAGTGAACCTCTGCTAATGATGCCACGCCACCTCGATTACTGTTGCTAATCTCGCATTAGTTCGAAACTGGTTCGGTTTAAAAATTCAAAATCTAGCAAACAATAAAACTTTTCAAATATTAAAACTAAAATGTTCGGAGTGGGCCAAATTTTCCATATTAAATATTGGTGAAGAAGCCACACTTTTGTAAAGTATTTTAGTTGCACTATAGTATGTAAAACAGCAACAAAACAATTATTTAAATGCTTTTAAATACTAAACAAATGTTAATCTAGTTTATATAATCACCAAACTTTTTGGGGTAGGTGGCATATGTTATTATACTAATTTAGGAGTAGGGGTTATATTTTTTTGTAAAGCTGTTTTGTTAACTAAAATAAATAAAAACAAAAAATTAACAAAAAAAGGAAACACCCCCCCCACCGGGCTTCGGCATAGCAGGCCTTTGGGCCACCCACCCGGCCGGCCCATCTCCTCTCCTTAACTCCCTCCCCACTCCACCGGACCCCCACCGACAGACCCCCACTTCCCCCCCGCAAAAATATCTCCCCCCTCTCCCCCGACTAGATCGGGATCGAGGGAGGAGACCTCCGTCGCTGCCGCCCGACGCCACCATCACTGCCTCCGGCGCCCCGCCGCCGCCACGGCCCACCACCTCGACCCCGTGCCCCCTCTCCTCCCGTGCGGCATCGCCGGATCGCCTCACCACCTCGCCTCCTCTACGACGCGCCCTAGCGCTCGCCGCCCCGACCTCGTCACCCCCAACTTGAGCGTCGTCGTCGGTCATCGCCCCGTCCTCGTCCTCCTCCACGCCGGCCTCCTCAATCCTTGCCGCCCCCTCCACCTCCCCGAGTCGCCCCGACCTCCTCTGTGAGCTCCCGCGACTGTTCCCCCTTCCCCCTCCTCGATTCGCCACCGTAGGCCGTAGGCCGCGTCGCCCATGCCCCTGACCGTGGCCGTGCTCACCATGCCCGCGCCTGCGTTCGTGCGTCGCCACCCACGCCCGCGCTTGGCCACTACCCGGCTCGGCTGCCCCCCTCCCGCGCGCTAAGCCTTGGCGCCCCCCCCCCGCTAGTTGCTGCCCGCTTGTGCTGCCTGCAGGTGCTGCTCCGCCCGGGTCCGCCCCCTGTCGCCGATGCTTGCCGTCGCCAACGCCGGCCCGGCGTCCCATCGCGCCCTCGCCCCTGGTCGGCGCCCTTGTCTCCCGGGCAGGCGCCCAAACGGGCTGGGCACCAGCACCCGCCCCGCGGTGGCCCTCTGGGCCACTGACTAGGGGGCCCCATACCCCTAAGAACGTTAATAAATAAATAAATAAATAAATAAAAATATTAAATAATTAATTAGTTAAATCGATTAATTAACTTAATTAATTATGTTTAATTAACCTAATTAACTAGTGTTAATTAATTAAGCAATAATTAGGTTAGTTAAACTCTAATTAGTGTAAACAGTGTATGACATGTGTGGCCCACACGTAGTTGACTGTTGACGTCAGCATGATGTCATGCTGATGTCAGCGTGAAATGTTCTGGATAATGTTGATTAAATTAATTAAATAAATCCTAAAAATAATTTAAAACTTTTAAAATTAATTTAAAATAAACCGTAGCTCGGATGGAAAAACTTTGTACATGAAAGTTGCTCAGAACAACGAGACGAACCCGGATACGCAGCCCGTTCGTCCGCCACGCATCCCTAGCATAGCGAACACACAACTTTCCCCCTCCGGTTCATTTGTCCAAAAACGCGAAACACCGGGGATACTTTCCCGGATGTTACCCCCCTTCGCCGGTATCACCTCCTACCGCGTTAGGTCACACCCGGCACATCTTATTGCCATGTTATGCTTTGTGGTGCTATGTTTGCTTTATATTTATTTTTTCTTCCCCCTCTTCTCTCCGGTAGATCCCGAGACCGATGCTGCCCTTGTGATCGACTACGTCGACGATGGCCCCCCTCCTTGCCAGAGCAACCAGGCAAGCAAACCATCCTTGAGCATTTCGATATCGCCCATTTCTTTCCCTCTCATGCTTGCATTAGAACTACTACTGCTTTCTGTATGATCCTACTCTGATGCATAGCCTGTTGTTGTTACCTGCTTTCATACCTTACCTGCTTATCCTAAACTGCTTAGTATAGGTTGGTTAGAGATCCATCAGTGACCCCCGCCTTGTCCCGGTTGCCCCGCTTTATGTTCAATGACGCGATCAACGTGATCGACGTCCAGGCCCCGACACCGCACATCACCCCCCTTAGTTGTACGACTCTGTAGAGCTACCATCGAGTGTCGAGGGTGGAACCTCTTACATCACTCCTGATGAGACCTCTGTAGTGTAGCTATCTAGTCATGGTCATTGAGGGTGATTTCCTCCTTAACCACTTCCAATACGGCTCTGTTGTGCAACCCCTCAAGCGTGAACCTCAAGGGTGGATCCTCTTACGTTCACCTTGATGATAACATCGAGTGGAATTCACCAGGGGTGATTCCTCGGGTTTTCGCTTTGGTGTTAGACACACAGTTACTATGGTTACTATGACTTTACACTGAGCCATGTTACTAAAGACGGGTCGACCCTGAGGGGTACCCGCGTGAGCTTAATAGTGAGTGATGTGGAGTCGGGTTGACCTAGAAGGTGCCCGCGAGATACTTACAAGCCGTGGCCGGGCATTCTTAGCCCTTGCCGCAAGTACTCGAGACGGGGCGATGGGGTCACATCGATCGTGAGTCTCTGCTCATTACCGCGCGTTCCTAATCCACTACGATTTGGATATTTGATCCGAGGGGCCTCTGGCCTGATAACACTAACCATCACGTGGGCATAGTATGGGCGTTCTGCATCGTATACATCAGCCGAAGCTTAATAGACGTCAGCGACTGAGCGGCGCGCGCCGGGTTGGACTGCGTAAGCACCTGCCTTGTTGAAGGAGGTAGCTAGGTCTGCTCACCGGCCGCGTACGGAACGTGCAGGAGTTCTCGGGGAGATGGCCCATCACCCCTAGGGGCACAGGTTTAGTCCGGCGTGCTGGCCTCTCTATTAAGCCTAGGTCGGGTTGCGGCGTATTGTTTGGCCGAGGTCGGGCATGACCCAGGAAAGTGTGTCTGGCCAGAGTTAATCGAGCATGGTGGGTAAGTTGGTGCACCCCTGCAGGGAAGAAAACATCTATCGATAGCTTGTCCTACGGTAACGGACACTTGGAGTTGTATCCCGATCGATACAACTAGAACTGGATACTTGTGATAAGACTGGATGGTGATGAGTAATGGTTTGTGATGATAAATGGATAGTATGGCTCTGGGATTGCTTTCTTGCAGGGAGTTGAGAAAGGATCTCTGGCCGAGGTTGATAACACTTCTACTACTTTACTTTATGCTACTCTACTCCCTCCTGTTGCTGCAAGATGGTGGTTTCCAGAAGATGCTAGTCTTTGATAGGCTAGGCTTTCCCCTTTCCTTCTGGCATTCTGTAGTTTAGTCCACAGATACAACCCCTTTCCTTTGATACAGATGCATACTTAGTTTAGATATGATGTAAGTCTTGCGAGTACTTTGGATGAGTACTCACGGTTGCTTTGCTACTTCTTTTCCCCCATACCCGATTGTTGCGACCAGATGACGGATCCCAGGAGCCAGACGACACCACTGATGACTACTGCTACCCGGAGGATGCCAACTGCTACATGACGACCGCATGACGATTTGGAGTAGTTAGGAGGTTCCCAGGCAGGAGGCCTTGCCTTTTCGATCGTTGTTGCTTTTGTGCTAGCCTTCTTAAGGCAAACTTGTCTAACTTATGTCTGTACTCAGATATTGTTCCTTCCGCTGACTCTTGTGTTTTCAAGCTTAGGTATTCAAGACCTCGAGGCCCCTGGCTTGTAATATAAAGCTTGTATTATTTTAATTTGTGTCTAGAGTTGTGTTGTGATATCTTCCTGTGAGTCCTTGATCTTGATCGTACACATTTGCGTGTATGATTAGTGTACGGTCAAATCGGGGGCGTCACAAGTTGGTATCAGAGCCGACTGCCTATAGGATCCCCCTTTCCAACTCCTTGGACAAAGTTGAGACTAGTCACTAAAAAACTTTTACTAACATTGGCTGTGTGTCTTACGGGCCACATCACCATATGGGTGGTATTAGGATATTTTACTCCTCGTCTATACTCTAGGACCCTAATCTCTCTTCTATTCGGGTTAAATGGTTTTTACTAACTTGAACATTAGGATCTCGTGATCACATCCGCCAGGAGAGCCCCTTATTTCAGATGATCGCCTACTGCATCAGAAGATTCCAAAGATACTCGACAATTTTCTCTCGAGACTTTGTGCCTGTTGCCTTTGCAGTTCCCTACCACCGAAATATCCTTATGGATAACTACACACATTTGCCAATCTTACATTCTATCCCATTGATCTTGTTATTACAAGATGCCCTAAACTACTCTCCTTTGTTCCGAGAATCCTTTGAGCTTACCGCCTTGCAGTTCCTTGTCACCTGAATACCCCTACGGATAACTTTGTGCATGTACCGAGTATCCGCTCATCCTCTGTTGATTCATGTACTTCACAAAAGTCTTCGCAATACCATTCATTCTTTCGAAAATCCTCAAGAGCCTATTGTTCTTGAATTTCTTTCTTAATTGCATTATGGTTAATACAATAAGTCTAGTAATCTTATTTTCAGCCTTGGTCATTATCATTTTGAGACGGTTGATACAATATGTTGCGAATGCTTGCAATCATCAATCAGATCCTAGAATTCTTCCTTCTCGCTCAGACGTCATTTTAACATGTGTTGAATCTCGACCAATCAAATCGCCATCGATTATACCCCTAGGGCTATTCTACCTATCAATCTCTAATCACAGCATTGCTTCTGGTCCCTTATCTTGGAATTCATAATTCCTTTGCAATTGATGCTTTGAGTTAGTCAATTGTTTCTATAATTTGATCTCCTTGCATCCTTTCTTCCTCTGGTTGAATACTGAGGCTCACATCAGATCCCTTGTGGGCCACTAGACCCCTTTTTTTTGGATTTTATCTGACAACGCCCTTCATATTAAATAAGCTTTTGAGCCCTTCCTTGGTTACATAATGCTTTTGGTAAATTGTATCCTCTGCTTTCTCAAGCATGCTCTACTACCGAGTTTGTGTTATTTATTCTTGAAATTTATGACATATGTTCCTAAGATGCCCCGATGGGTTGAACCTATGCCTTCCCTAATATGTGTGCACTCGAAAGTTATGCGGGTTATACTCTACTGGCTCTTTGTCAGATAAAATTTCAATACTATAGCTTCATCAAGAGCGAGAAGTAAAATGAAAGGTAATGCATTGTAGAAGTGGGAGTCGACCCTGAACCTTGTGTTCATGCCCACGGACACGGTGTGGGCCTTATCATGAAAGCTTCTTGCAAGGATATTTAATCATTTGAATATTCTTCCGGTATCGTAAATTAGATCCCTTGCAGTTATGGTCCCGACCATATTTCCTCCTTGATCCCATTTACTGGGTAAGTTACAATTACTTATCCTCTGCAAATCATTCCCCCGTCCAACCTCTACTCCGATTTACCTTCTGGCATTACACCTAGTACTTGATATTGGGAAGCTTTATACCCCATCACATCATTCCTAGCCTGAACGACTATATTTTTATCATGTCAACTTTTTAACTATGCTACCTGGTCCTTATGCCCGGAGCAACTTCTGACGATGAGCTAAGCTTATGTCGATCTTCCTCATCTTATCATTTCGCCTTGAACAGCAAGCTTAATTTCGAGATTGTGTCATACTCATGGTTCCAATAACCTTTCGCTTCATCATTCCTTTGACTGGATGTCATCGCCGATTGATTACATCTTCATGAATTCTCTCGACAAATGTGTTGTGATCATCATCAACATTCTGAGCTTTTCTAGGATATCAATCAAATTCATGAGGAGAAATACAATCCTTCCCCTCGATGATTTATGTTATCATCGACAACATTCTTTCCTTCCCCAACACAAACTTGTTCATAATAATTTTGGGAATACATCCTTTTTGACATGTCGATGGATTTCTACTAAGCCCGTCGGCCACACCCTCATCTTTTCCCTGCTAAAATGGTATGACTTATTTTCGAAGTTGTTTCCGATGGGCCCTTGGTGTATCCAAAGTTTGACATTTGCTTGAAACCATGTCAATGCTATCTCGAAGCATGTCTATGGTAATCCAATCTCCAATAAGAACATTTGAAGCACGATACTAAATCTTCTTTATCAATTATCCAAACACCATTGTATGGGTAATGTCATGAAATTTCTTTCCCCTTACCTAAATGGTTTTATACTTCTATCCTGTCATGGATACCTTGCTCTACTTGTCCTTGGGAAGGATATACCCCTAAAGTATGTGTTTGACCACATTTTCCTTCTGATTGTTCTGTTTATTCTGACAATTACTTTTTCCTTTCCATTGGTTTGTTTAAACCTTATTGTGATCTATATTATATAAGCAGTAATATTTCCCTGCTTATGTAAGCACCTCAATGTACAACTCTGTCAGTAAAGACCCTGTTATTATTGATGTTGACATCCCGGTAACCACCAATGGACGAGAACTTTGCCTAATGGCCCGCCTCGTTCAACGAGCAGGATAATGGTTCTCTTTGTCCCTCGTCCCTGGTACCGACATTGTTGCCGACATAGCTGACAGGCTGCCCTCTGACATGCCTTGCTATCATGACCGTGCAAGATGTCACTGCTCCTTCTATTTTAACCCACATGGTGGGCCCATAACCCACAGTTCCACAGGATCAGAACCTGACTCTCCTGTATATCCTATATTTCGGAGTATCAATTGCTTTTGGCTTTGTGTGTTGTCACGAGCCATCGTTTGAGAGTTAATCTTGTTGGGGATCATAGCAGAAATTTAAATTTTTCTATGCATCACCAAGATCAATCTATGGATTAATCTAGCAAGGAGGGGAAGGGGAGTGCATCTACATACCCTTGTAGATTGCTAAGCGGAAGCGTTGCAAGAACGTGGATGAAGGAGTCGTACTCGCAGTGATTCAGATCGCGGTTGATTCCGATCTAAGCGCCGAACGACGGCGCCTCCGCGTTCAACACACGTGCAGCCCGGTGACGTCTCCCACGCCTTGATCCAGGAAGGGAGAAGGAGAGGTTGGGGAAGACTCCATCCAGCAGCAGCACGACGGCGTGGTGGTGAAGGAGGAGCGTGGCAATCCTGCAGGGCTTCGCCAAGCACCGCGGGAGAGGAGGAGGACTTGGGAGAGGGGGAGGGCTGCGCCAGAACTTGGGTGCGGCTGCCCTCCCACCCCCACATATATATAGGGGCAAGGGAGAGGGGGGCCGGCCCCCTCAGATCCAATCTGAGGAGGGGGCGGTGGCCAGGAGGTTGCCTTGCCCCCCAAGGCAAGGGGGGCGCCCCCCTTTAGGGTTCCCCCAAACCCTAGGCGCATGGGCCCTAGGGGGGAGGCGCCCAGCCCACTAAGGGACTGGTCCCTCTCCACACACAGCCCATAGGGCCCTCCGGGACAGGTGGACCCTCCCGATGGACCCCCGGAACCCCTTCTGTGGTCCCGGTACAATACCGGTAACCCCCCGAATTATTCCGGTGACCGTATGATGACTTCCCATATATAAATCTTTACCTCCGGACCATTCCGGAACTCCTCGTGACGTCCGGGATCTCATCCGGGACTCCGAACAACATTCGGTAACCACGTACATCTATTCCCTATAACCCTAGCGTCATCGAACCTTAAGTGTGTAGACCCTACGGGCTCGGGAGTCATGCAGACATGGCCGAGACAACTCTCCGGTCAATAACCAACAGCGGGATCTGGATACCCATGTTAGCTCCCACATGCTCCACGATGATCTCATCAGATGAACCACGATATCAAGGATTGAATCAATCCCGTATACAATTCCCTTTGTCTATCGGTACGATACTTGCCCGAGATTCGATCGTCGGTATCCCGATACCTTGTTCAATCTCGTTACCGGCAAGTCTCTTTACTCGTTCTGTAACACATCATCCCGTGATCAACTCCTTGGTCACATTGTGCACATTATGATGATGTCCTACCGAGTGGGCCCAGAGATACCTCTCCGTTACACAGAGTGACAAATCCCAGTCTCGATTCGTGCCAACCCAACAGACACTTTCGAAGATACCCGTAGTGCACCTTTATAGCCACCCAGTTACGTTGTGACGTTTGGCACACCCAAAGCACTCCTACGGTATCCGGGAGTTGCACAATCTCATGGTCTAAGGAAATGATACTTGACATTAGAAAAGCTTTAGCATACGAACTACACGATCTTGTGCTAGGCTTAGGATTGGGTCTTGTCCATCACATCATTCTCCTAATGATGTGATCCCGTTATCAACGACATCCAATGTCCATGGTCAGGAAACCATAACCATCTATTGATCAACGAGCTAGTCAACTCGAGGCTTACTAGGGACATGGTGTTGTCTATGTATCCACACATGTATCTGAGTTTCCTATCAATACAATTCTAGCATGGATAATAAACGATTATCATGAACAATGAAATATAATATAATAATAACTAATTTATTATTGCCTCTAGGGCATATTTCCAACAGTCTCCCACTTGCACTAGAGTCAATAATCTAGTTTACATCACCATGTGATTAACACTCACAGGTCACATCGCCATGTGACCAACATCCAAAGAGTTTACTAGAGTCAATAATCTAGTTCACATCACTATGTGATTAACACTCAATGAGTTCTGGGTTTGATCATGTTATGCTTGTGAGAGAGGTTGTAGTCAACGGGTCTGCAATATTCAGATCCCTATGTATTTCGCAAAACTTTATGTCACATCATAGATGTTGCTACCACGTTCCACTTGGAGCTATTCCAAATTGTTGCTCCATTATACGTATCCGGTATCTCTACTCAGAGCTATCCGGATAGGTGTTAAGCTTGCATCGACGTAACTCTTTACGTCGAACTCTTTATCACCTCCATAACCGAGAAACATTTCCTTATTCCTCTAAGAATAATTTTGACGGCTATCTGGTGATCCACTCCTAGATCACCTTTGCACCCTCTTGCCAGACATGTGGCAAGGCACACATCAGGTGCGGTACTCAGCATGGCATACCGTATAGAGCCTATGACAAAAGCATAGGGGACGACCTTCGTCCTTCCTATTTCTTCTGTTGTGGTCAATCTTTGAGTCTTACTCAACTTCACACCTTACAACTCAGGTAAGAATCCCTTCTTTGACTGATCTATTTTGAACTCCTTAAAAATCATGTCAAGGTGTGCGTTCTTTGAAAGTATCATCAGGTGTCTTGATCTATCTCTATAGATCTTGATGCCCAATATGTAAGCAGCTTTATCCAGGTCTTCCTTTGAAAATCACTCTTCAAACAACCGTTTATGCTTTCTAGAAATTCTACATTATTTCAATATGTCATCCACATATACTTATCAGAAATGTTGTAGTGCTCCCACTCACTTTCTTGTAAATACAAGTTTCTAGCAAACATTGTATAAACCTAAAAGCTTTGATCACTCCATCAAAGCATATATTCTGACTCTGAGATGCTTGCTCTAGTCCATTGAAGGATCGCTGGAGCCAGCATACCTTTTAGCATCCTTAGGATCGACAAAACTTTTATTGTATCACATACAACTCTTCCTTACGAAAACTGGTAAGAAAACTTGTTTTTGACATCCATCTGTCAGATTTCATAATCGAAAAATATAACTAATACTAACATGATTCCGACGTACTTAAACATCGCTACGGGTGAGAAAATCTCATCGTAGTCAACTCCTTGAACTTGTGAAAAGACTCTTTGCCACAAGTCTAGCTTCATAGACGGTAACATTACCGTCCACGTCCGTCTTCTTCTTAAAGATCCATTTATCTCAATGACTTGCTGATCATTGGGCAAGTCCACCAAAGTCCATACTTTGTTCTGATACATGGATCCTATCTCGAATTTCATGGCTTCTAACCATTTGTCGAAATACGGGCACACCATCACTTCTCCATAGCTCGTAGGTTCATTGTTGTCTAACAACATGATATCTAAGACAGGATTACCGTACCACTCAGGAGTAGTACATATCCTTGTCGACCTACGGGGTTCGATAGCAACTTGATCTGAAGCTTCATGATCACTATCATTAACTTCCTGTTCAACAGACGTAGGCACCACAGAAAACATCTTTCTGTGTTGCATCACTCTCTGGTTGAAGTAAAGGTTCGACAACCTCATCAAGTTCTATCTTCCTCCCACTCAATTCTTTCGAGAGAAACTCCTTCTCGAGAAAGGACCCATTCTTAGCGACAAACAATTTGCCCTTGGATCTGAGATAGAAGGTATACCCAACTGTCACCTTTGGGTATCCTATGAAGATGTGTTTGTCCGCTTTTGGGTTCGAGCTTCTCCGGCTGAAGCCTTAAGCATCGCATCCCCAAACATTAAGAAATGACAACTTTGGTTTCTTGCCAAACCAATGTTCATACTACATCATCTCAACGTACTTATATGGTGTCCTATCTAAAGTGAATGCAGCTGTCTCTAATGCATAACCTCAAAATAATAGCGGTAGATCGGTAAGAGACATCATAGATCGCACCATATCTCATAAGGTTCGATTATGACGTCCGGACACACCATTACGCTATGGTGTTCTAGGTGGCTTCAACTGCGAAACAATTCCATAATGTCTTAAGTGATTGCCAAACTCATAACTCAGAAAATCCCCTTTTGATCAGATCATAGGAACATGATCTTCTTGTTATGATGATTCTTAACTTCACTCTGAAATCGCTTGAACTTTTCAAATGTTTCAGACTTGTGCTTCATTAAGTAAATATACCTATATCTACTCAAATCGTCAGTGAAGATGAGAAAACAGCGATATCCACCCCATGCTTCAATTCTCATTGGATCACATGCATCAGCATGCATGATTTCCAACAAGTCACTTGCCCGTTTCATTGTACCTGAAAACGGGGTCTTAGTCATCCTGCCCATGAGGCATGGCTCGCATGTGTCAAGCGATTCAAAATCAAGTGACTCCAAACATCCATCGACATGGAGTTTCTTCATGCATCTTACACCAATATGACCTAAGCGGCAGTGCCACAAGAAAGTGGTACTATCATTATTAACTCTACATCTTTTGGCGTGAACATGTGTATTACCACGACCGAGATTCAATGAACCATTCACATAGGGTGCATGACCATGAAAGGTATTATTCATGTAAACACAATAACCATTATCCTCTAACTTAAATGAATAACCGTATTGCAATGAACATGATCTAATCATATTCATGCTCAACGCACACACCTGATAACATTTATCTAGGTTCAATACTAATCCCGAAAGCAGATGGAGCGTGCGATGGTGATCTCATAAACTTTGGAAACACTTCCAACACACATCGTCACCTCGCCCTTAGCCGGTCTCCGTTTAGTCCGTAGCTTTTGCTTCAAGTCACCAATAATAGCAACTAAACCGGTATCCAATACCCAGGTGCTACTAGGAGTACTAGTGAGGTACACATTAATAACACGTATATACTTTGTTGAAGTTGCCAGCCTTCTTATCTACCATGCATTTGGGGTAATTCCACTACCAGTGACCGTTCCCCTTACAATAGAAGCACTTAGTCTCCGGTTTGGGTTCAACCTTGGGTTCCTTCTGTTGGAAATATGCCCTAGAGGCAATAATAAAAGTGTTATTATTATATTTCTTTGTTCATGATAATAGTCTTTTATTCATGCTATAACTGTATTATCCGGAAATCGTAATACACGTGTGAATACATAGACCACAATATGTCCCTAGTGAGCCTCTAGTTGACTAGCTCGTTGTGATCAACAGATAGTCATGGTTTCCTGGCTATGGACATTGGATGTCGTTGATAACGGGATCACATCATTAGGAGAATGATGTGATGGACAAGACCCAATCCTAAGCCTAGCACAAAGATCGTGTAGTTCGTATGCTAAAGCTTTTCTAATGTCAAGTATCTTTTCCTTAGACCATGAGATTGTGCAACTCCCGGATACCGTAGGAATGCTTTGGGTGTACCAAACGTCACAACGTAACTGGGTGGCTATAAAGGTGCATTACAGGTATCTCCGAAAGTGTCTGTTGGGTTGGCACGAATCGAGACTGGGATTTGTCACTCCGTGTAAACGGAGAGGTATCTCTGGGCCCACTCGGTAGGACATCATCATAATGTGCACAATGTGACCAAGGGGTTGATCACGGGATGATGTGTTACGGAACGAGTAAAGAGACTTGTCGGTAACGAGATTGAACAAGGTATTGGATACCGACGATCGAATCTCGGGCAAGTAACATACCGATAGACAAAGGGAATTAAATACGGGATTGATTAAGTCCTTGACATCATGGTTCATCCGATGAGATCATCGTGGAACATGTGGGAGCCAACATGGGTATCTAGATCCCGCTGTTGGTTATTGACCGGAGAACTATCACTTCAACCAGTGTGTAGCAGGGCACAGGAAGTTGTTCCTGTGGCACCTACACCAATTGAAGTGGAAGCTTATGATATTGATCATGAAACTTCGGATCAAGTCACTACCAAACCTCGTGGGATGACAAGGATGCGTACTACTTCAGAGTGGTACGTAATCCTGTCTTGGAAGTCATGTTGCTGGACAACAATGAACCTACGAGCTATGGAGAAGCGATGGTGGGCCCGGATTCCGATAAATGGCTTGAGGCCATAAAATCCGAGAGAGGATCCATGTATGTGTAGACTTTGGCAGAACGGCTCGATGGTCGTAAGGCTAATGAGTACAGATGGATTTCAAAAGGAAGACGGACAATGATGGTTAATGTCACCATTAAGAAAGCTCGACTTGTCGTTAAGATGTTTTCCGACAAGTTCAAGGAGTTGACTACGATGAGATTTTCTCACTCGTAGCGATGCTAAGAGTTTGTTGGAATTATATTAGCGATTACTGCATTATTTATGAAATCTTGCAGATAGGATGTCAAAACATTGTTTCCTCGACGATTTTCTTGAGGAAAGGTTGTATGTGATACAACCGGAAGGTTTTGTCAATCCCGAAAGATGCTAATAAGTATGCAAAGCTCCAGCAATCCTTCTAAGGACTGGAGTGAGCATCTCGGAGTTGGAATGTATGCTTTGATGATGATCAAAGATTTTGGGTTTGTACAAAGTTTTATGAAAATCTTGTATTTCCAAAGAAGTGAGTGGGAGCACTATAGAATTTCTGATGAGTATATGTTGTTGACATATTGTTGATCAGAAATGACGTAGAATTTCTGGAAAGCATATAGGGTTATTTTGAAAGTGTTTTTCAATGGAAGGCCTGGATTAAGCTAATTGAACATTGAGCATCAAGATCTATAAGGATACTTCAAAAATGCTTAATAATACTTTCAAAATGAGCATATACCTTGACATGATCTTGAAGGTGTTCAAGATGGATCAGTCAAAGAAGAAGTTCTTGCCTGAGTTGTAAGGTACGAAGTTAAGACTTAAAGCTCGACCATGGCAGAATAGAGAGAAAGGACGAAGGTCGTCTCCTATGCTTAAGACATAGGCTCTACAGTATGCTATGCTGTGTACCGCACCTGAAGTGTGCCTTGCCATGAGTTAGTCAAGGGGTACAAGAGTGATCCAAGAATGGATCACAGGACAGCGGTCAAAGTTATCCTTAGTAACTAGTGGACTAAGGAAATTTTCTCGATTATGGAGGTGGTAAAAGAGTTCGTCGTAAAGGGTTACGTCGATGCAAGCTTAACACCTATCCGGATAGCTCTGAGTAGAGATACCGGATACGTATAATGGAGCAACAATTTAGAATAGCTCCAAGTAGAACAGTTATTTGGAATAGCTCCAAATAGAACGTGGGAGCTACATCTAGGAGATGACATAGAGATTTGTAAAGCACACACGGATCTGAAAGGTTCAGCCCCGTTGACTAAAACCTCTCTCACAAGCAGAACATGACCAAACCCCAGATCTCATTGAGTCTTGATCACATGATGATGTGAACTAGTTTAGTGACACTAGTAACTCTTTGGATGTTGGTCACATGGTGATGTGACCTGTCAGTGTTAATCACATGGTGATGTGAACTAGATTATTGACTCTAGTGCAAGTGGGAGACTGTTGGAAATATGCCCTAGAGGCAATAATAAAAGTGTTATTATTATATTTCTTTGTTCATGATAATAGTCTTTTATTCATGCTATAACTGTATTATCCGGAAATCGTAATACACGTGTGAATACATAGACCACAATATGTCCCTAGTGAGCCTCTAGTTGACTAGCTCGTTGTGATCAACAGATAGTCATGGTTTCCTGGCTATGGACATTGGATGTCGTTGATAACGGGATCACATCATTAGGAGAATGATGTGATGGACAAGACCCAATCCTAAGCCTAGCACAAAGATCGTGTAGTTCGTATGCTAAAGCTTTTCTAATGTCAAGTATCTTTTCCTTAGACCATGAGATTGTGCAACTCCCGGATACCGTAGGAATGCTTTGGGTGTACCAAACGTCACAACGTAACTGGGTGGCTATAAAGGTGCATTACAGGTATCTCCGAAAGTGTCTGTTGGGTTGGCACGAATCGAGACTGGGATTTGTCACTCCGTGTAAACGGAGAGGTATCTCTGGGCCCACTCGGTAGGACATCATCATAATGTGCACAATGTGACCAAGGGGTTGATCACGGGATGATGTGTTACGGAACGAGTAAAGAGACTTGCCGGTAACGAGATTGAACAAGGTATCGGTATACCGACGATCGAATCTCGGGCAAGTAAATACCGCTAGACAAAGGGAATTGAATACGGGATTGATTAAGTCCTTGACATCGTGGTTCATCCGATGAGATCATCGTGGAACATGTGGGAGCCAACATGGGTATCCAGATCCCGCTGTTGGTTATTGACCGGAGAACGTCTCGGTCATGTCTGCATGTCTCCCGAACCCGTAGGGTCTACACACTTAAGGTTCGATGACGCTAGGGTTATAAAGGAAGCTTGTATGTGGTTACCGAATGTTGTTCGGAGTCCCGGATGAGATCCCGGACGTCACGAGGAGTTCCGGAATGGTCCGGAGGTAAAGATTTATATATGGGAAGTCCTGTTTTGGTCACCGGAAAAGTTTCGGGCGATATCGGTATTGTACCGGGACCACCGGGAGGGTCCCGGGGGTCCACCAAGTGGGGCCACCTGCCCCAGAAGGTTGCGTGGGCCAAGTGTGGGAGGGGACCAGCCCCTAGGAGGGCTGGTGCGCCCCCCACAAGGGTGCAAGGCGCAAGGGAGAGTGGGAGGGGGCAAACCCTAGTCCAGATGGGCCTTAAGGCCCATATTGGTGCGCCTCCCTCTCCTCTCCCCCTTGGCCGCCTCCCCTTTGCCATCTAGGGCTGGCCGCACCCCTTGGGGGTGGGAAACCCTAAAGGGGGCGCAGCCCCCCCTTCCCCCTATATATAGATGAGGTTTGGGGCTGCCATACACATGAGTTCTCTCCCTCTTGGTGCAGCCCTACCTCTCTCCCTACTCCTCCTCTCCCATGGTGCTTGGCGAAGCCCTGCGGGATTGCCACGCTCCTCCACCACCACCACGCCGTTGTGCTGCTGTTGGATGGAGTCTTCCTCAACCTCTCCCTCTCTCCTTGCTGGATCAAGGCGTGGGAGACGTCACCGGGCTGTACGTGTGTTGAACGCGGAGGTGCCGTGCGTTCGGCACTTGATCATCGGTGATTTGAATCACGACGAGTACGACTCCATCAACCCCGTTCACTTGAACGCTTCCGCTTAGCGATCTACAAGGGTATGTAGATGCACTCTCCTTCTACTCGTAGCTGGTTTCTCCATAGATAGATCTTGGTGACACGTAGGAAAATTTTGAATTTCTGCTACGTTCCCCAACAGTGGCATCATGAGCTAGGTCTATTGCGTAGATTCTTTGCACGAGTAGAACACAAAGTAGTTGTGGGCGTTGATGTTGTTCAATATGCTTACCGTTACTAGTCCAATCTTGTTTCGACGGTATTGTGGGATGAAGCGGCCCGGACCGACCTTACACGTACTCTTACGTGAGACAGGTTCCACCGATTGACATGCACTTGGTGCATAAGGTGGCTAGCGGGTGCCAGTCTCTCCCACTTTAGTCGGAACGGATTCGATGAAAAGGGTCCTTATGAAGGGTAAATAGCAATTGGCATATCACGTTGTGGTTTTGCGTAGGTAAGAAACGTTCTTGCTAGAAACCCATAGCAGCCACGTAAAACATGCAAACAACAATTAGAGGACGTCTAACTTGTTTTTGCAGGGTATGCTATGTGATGTGATATGGCCAAAAGGATGTGATGAATGATATGTGATGTATGAGATTGATCATGTTCTTGTAATAGGATTCACGACTTGCATGTCGATGAGTATGACAACCGGCAGGAGCCATAGGAGTTGTCTTTATTTATTGTATGACCTGCGTGTCATTGAAGAACGCCATGTAAACTACTTTACTTTATTGCTAAACGCGTTAGTCATAGAAGTAGAAGTAGTCATTGGCGTGACAACTTCATGAAGACACGATGATGGAGATCATGATGATGGAGATCATGGTGTCAAGCCGGTGACAAGATGATCATGGAGCCCCGAAGATGGAGATCAATGGAGCTATATGATATTGGCCATATCATGTCACAACTATATAATTGCATGTGATGTTTATTATGATTATGCATCTTGTTTACTTAGGACGACGGTAGTAAATAAGATGATCCCTTACAAAATTTCAAGAAGTGTTCTCCCCTAACTGTGCACCGTTGCTACAGTTCGTCGCTTCTAAGCACCACGTGATGATCGGGTGTGATGGATTCTTACGTTCACATACAACGGGTGTAAGACAGTTTTACACAGCGAAAACACTTAGGGTTAACTTGACGAGCCTAGCATGTACAGACATGGCCTCGGAACACGGAGACCGAAAGGTCGAGCATGAGTCGTATAGTAGATACGATCAACATGAAGATGTTCACCGATGATGACTAGTCCGTCTCACGTGATGATCGGACACGGCCTAGTTGACTCGGATCATGTGATCACTTAGATGACCAGAGGGATGTCTATCTAAGTGGGAGTTCATAAGATGAACTTAATTATCCTGAACATAGTCAAAAGACCTTTTGCAAATTATGTCGTAGCTCGCGCTTTAGTTCTACTGTTTTAGATATGTTCCTAGAGAAAATATAGTTGAAAGTTGATAGTAGCGATTATGCGATCAGTAGAAAGCTTATGTCCTTAATGCACCGCTCAGTGTGCTGAACCCCAAACGTCGTTTGTGGATGTTGCGAACATCGGACATACACGTTTTGATAACTACGTGATAGTTCAGTTAAATGGTTTAAGTAGAGGCACCAAAGACGTTTTCGAAACGTCGCGGAACATATGAGATGTTTCGAGGGCTGAAATTGGGATTTCAGGCTCGTGCCCACGTCAAGAGGTATAAGACCTCCGACGATTTTCTTAGCCTGCAAACTAAGGGAGAAAAGCTCAATCGTTGAGCTTGTGCTCAAATTGTCTGAGTGCAACAATCACTTGAATCGAGTGGGAGTTGATCTTCCAGATGAGATAGTGATGTTTCCCCAAAAGTCATTGCCACCAAGCTGCTAGAGCTTCGTGATGAACTATAACATATCAGGGATAGAGATGATGATCCTTGAGGTATTCACGTTGTTTGACATCGCGAAAGTAGAAATCAAGAAGGAGCATCAATTGTTGATGGTTGATGAAACCACTAGTTTCAAGAAGGGCAAGGGAACAAAGGGATACTTCATGAAACGGCAAATCAGCTGCTGCACCAATGAAGAAACCCGAGATTGAACCCAAACCCGAGACTAAGTGCTTCTGTAATAAGGGGAACAACCACTGGAGCAAGATTACCCTAGATACTTGGTGGATGAGAAGGCTGGCAAGGTCGATAGAAGTATATTGGATATACATTATGTTAATGTGTACTTTACTAGTACTCCTAGTAGCACCAGGGTATTAGATACCGGTTCGGTTGCTAAGTGTTAGTAACTCGAAATAAAAGCTACGGAATGAAACGGAGACTAGCTAAAGGTGAGCTGACGATATGTGTTGGAAGTGTTTCCAAGTTTGATGTGATCTAACATCGCACGCTCCCTCTACCATCAAGATTAGTATTAAACCTGAATAAGTGCTCTTGCACCTATAGGAATGGTTTATTGAATCTTGATCGTAGTGATACACATTTTCATGCCAAAAGATATAAGATAGTAATGATAGTACCACTTGCTTGTGGCACTGCCATGTAAGTCATATTGGTATAAAACGCATGAAGAAGCTCCATGTTGATGGATCTTTGGACTCACTCGTTTTTGAAAAGTTTGAGACATGCGAACCATGTCTATTGGTATATATGCATGAAGAAACTCCATGCAAATGGACCGTTTGAACTCACTTGATTTTGAATCACTTGAGATATGCAAATCATACCACATAGGCAGGATGACTGAAAAGCCTCGGTTTCAGTAAAATGGAACAAGATAGCAACTTGTTGGAAGCAACACATTTTGATGTGTGCAGTCCAATGAGTGCTGAGGCATGCAGTGAATATCGTTATGTTCTTACTTCACAGATGATTCGAGTAGATGTTGAGAATATTTACTTGATGAAACACAAGTCTGAATTATTGAATGGTTCAAGTAATTTCAGAGTGAAGTAGAAGATCATTGTGACAAGAGGATAAAATGTCTATGATATGATCATAGAGATGAATATCTGAGTTACGAGTTTTGGCACACAATTAAGACATTGTGGAAATTGTTTCGCAATTAATACCGCCTGGAACACCATAGTGTGATGGTGTGTCCGAACATCATAGTTGCACCCTATTGGATATGGTGCGTACCATGATGTCTCTTATCGAATTACCACTATTGTCCATGGGTTAGGCATTAGAGACAACCACATTCACTTTAAATAGGGCACCACGTAATTCCGTTGAGACGACGCCGTTTGGAGAAACCTAAGTTGTCGTTTCTTAAAGGTTTGGGGCTGTGACGCTTATGTGAAAAAGTTTCAGAATTGATAAGCTCGAACCCAAAGCGGATAAAATACATCTTCATAGGACACCCAAAACAGTTGGGTATACCTCCTAATTCAGATCCGAAAGCAATATGAATTGTTTCTAGAATCGGGTCCTTTCTCGAGGAAAGGTTTCTCTCGAAAGAGTTGAGTGGGAGGATGGTGGAGACTTGATATGGTTATTGAACTATCACTTCAACCAGTGTGTAGCAGGGCACAGGAAGTTGTTCCTGTGGCACCTACACCAATTGAAGTGGAAGCTTATGATATTGATCATGAAACTTCGGATCAAGTCACTACCAAACCTCGTGGGATGACAAGGATACGTACTACTTCAGAGTGGTACGTAATCCTGTCTTGGAAGTCATGTTGCTGGACAACAATGAACCTACGAGCTATGGAGAAGCGATGGTGGGCCCGGATTCCGATAAATGGCTTGAGGCCATAAAATCCGAGAGAGGATCCATGTATGTGTAGACTTGGCAGAACGGCTCGATGGTCGTAAGGCTAATGAGTACAGATGGATTTCAAAAGGAAGACGGACAATGATGGTAAATGTCACCATTAAGAAAGCTCGACTTGTCGTTAAGATGTTTTCCGACAAGTTCAAGGAGTTGACTACGATGAGATTTTCTCACTCGTAGCGATGCTAAGAGTCTGTTGGAATTATATTAGCGATTACTGCATTATTTATGAAATCTTGCAGATAGGATGTCAAAACATTGTTTCCTCGACGATTTTCTTGAGGAAAGGTTGTATGTGATACAACCGGAAGGTTTTGTCAATCCCGAAAGATGCTAATAAGTATGCAAAGCTCCAGCAATCCTTCTAAGGACTGGAGTGAGCATCTCGGAGTTGGAATGTATGCTTTGATGATGATCAAAGATTTTGGGTTTGTACAAAGTTTTATGAAAATCTTGTATTTCCAAAGAAGTGAGTGGGAGCACTATAGAATTTCTGATGAGTATATGTTGTTGACATATTGATGATCAGAAATGATGTAGAATTTCTGGAAAGCATATAGGGTTATTTTGAAAGTGTTTTTCAATGGAAAGCCTGGATTAAGCTACTTGAACATTGAGCATCAAGATCTATAAGGATAGATCAAAATGCTTAATAATACTTTCAAATGAGCACATACCTTGACATGATCTTGAAGGTGTTCAAGATGGACCAGTCAAAGAAGGAGTTCTTGCCTGAGTTGTAAGGTACGAAGTTAAGACTTAAAGCTCGACCACGGCAGAATAGAGAGAAAGGACGAAGGTCGTCCCCTATGCTTAAGACGTAGGCTCTACAGTATGCTATGCTGTGTACCGCACCTGAAGTGTGCCTTGCCATGAGTTAGTCAAGGGGTACAAGAGTGATCCAAGAATGGATCACAGGACAGCGGTCAAAGTTATCCTTAGTAACTAGTGGACTAAGGAATTTTCTCGATTATGGAGGTGGTAAAAGAGTTCGTCGTAAAGGGTTACGTCGATGCAAGCTTAACACCTATCCGGATAGCTCTGAGTAGAGATACCGGATACGTATAATGGAGCAACAATTTAGAATAGCTCCAAGTAGAACAGTTATTTGGAATAGCTCCAAATAGAACGTGGGAGCTACATCTAGGAGATGACATAGAGATTTGTAAAGCACACACGGATCTGAAAGGTTCAGACCCGTTGACTAAAACCTCTCTCACAAGCAGAACATGACCAAACCCCAGATCTCATTGAGTCTTGATCACATGATGATGTGAACTAGTTTAGTGACACTAGTAAACTCTTTGGATGTTGGTCACATGGTGATGTGACCTGTCAGTGTTAATCACATGGTGATGTGAACTAGATTATTGACTCTAGTGCAAGTGGGAGACTGTTGGAAATATGCCCTAGAGGCAATAATAAAAGTGTTATTATTATATTTCTTTGTTCATGATAATAGTCTTTTATTCATGCTATAACTGTATTATCCGGAAATCGTAATACACGTGTGAATACATAGACCACAATATGTCCCTAGTGAGCCTCTAGTTGACTAGCTCGTTGTGATCAACAGATAGTCATGGTTTCCTGGCTATGGACATTGGATGTCGTTGATAACGGGATCACATCATTAGGAGAATGATGTGATGGACAAGACCCAATCCTAAGCCTAGCACAAAGATCGTGTAGTTCGTATGCTAAAGCTTTTCTAATGTCAAGTATCTTTTCCTTAGACCATGAGATTGTGCAACTCCCGGATACCGTAGGAATGCTTTGGGTGTACCAAACGTCACAACGTAACTGGGTGGCTATAAAGGTGCATTACAGGTATCTCCGAAAGTGTCTGTTGGGTTGGCACGAATCGAGACTGGGATTTGTCACTCCGTGTAAACGGAGAGGTATCTCTGGGCCCACTCGGTAGGACATCATCATAATGTGCACAATGTGACCAAGGGGTTGATCACGGGATGATGTGTTACGGAACGAGTAAAGAGACTTGCCGGTAACGAGATTGAACAAGGTATCGGTATACCGACGATCGAATCTCGGGCAAGTAACATACCGCTAGACAAAGGGAATTGAATACGGGATTGATTAAGTCCTTGACATCGTGGTTCATCCGATGAGATCATCGTGGAACATGTGGGAGCCAACATGGGTATCCAGATCCCGCTGTTGGTTATTGACCGGAGAACGTCTCGGTCATGTCTGCATGTCTCCCGAACCCGTAGGGTCTACACACTTAAGGTTCGATGACGCTAGGGTTATAAAGGAAGCTTGTATGTGGTTACCGAATGTTGTTCGGAGTCCCGGATGAGATCCCGGACGTCACGAGGAGTTCCGGAATGGTCCGGAGGTAAAGATTTATATATGGGAAGTCCTGTTTTGGTCACCGGAAAAGTTTCGGGCGATATCGGTATTGTACCGGGACCACCGGGAGGGTCCCGGGGGTCCACCAAGTGGGGCCACCTGCCCCAGAAGGTTGCGTGGGCCAAGTGTGGGAGGGGACCAGCCCCTAGGAGGGCTGGTGCGCCCCCCACAAGGGTGCAAGGCGCAAGGGAGAGTGGGAGGGGGCAAACCCTAGTCCAGATGGGCCTTAAGGCCCATATTGGTGCGCCTCCCTCTCCTCTCCCCCTTGGCCGCCTCCCCTTTGCCATCTAGGGCTGGCCGCACCCCTTGGGGGTGGGAAACCCTAAAGGGGGCGCAGCCCCCCCTTCCCCCTATATATAGATGAGGTTTGGGGCTGCCATACACATGAGTTCTCTCCCTCTTGGTGCAGCCCTACCTCTCTCCCTACTCCTCCTCTCCCATGGTGCTTGGCGAAGCCCTGCGGGATTGCCACGCTCCTCCACCACCACCACGCCGTTGTGCTGCTGTTGGATGGAGTCTTCCTCAACCTCTCCCTCTCTCCTTGCTGGATCAAGGCGTGGGAGACGTCACCGGGCTGTACGTGTGTTGAACGCGGAGGTGTCGTGCGTTCGGCACTTGATCATCGGTGATTTGAATCACGACGAGTACGACTCCATCAACCCCGTTCACTTGAACGCTTCCGCTTAGCGATCTACAAGGGTATGTAGATGCACTCTCCTTCTACTCGTAGCTGGTTTCTCCATAGATAGATCTTGGTGACGCGTAGGAAAATTTTGAATTTCTGCTACGTTCCCCAACACCTTCACTGGAGCGGCAACTGGTTTGCCATCCATGAAGTTTCCCTTCTAGCCCTTACCCTTCTTGAAACCAGTGGTCTTGTTAAACCATCAACACTTGATGCTCCTTCTTGATTTCTACCTTTTGCGGTCTTAAGCACCGAGAACAGCTCCGGGATCAACTCCATCCCTTGCATGTCATAGTTCATCACGAAGATCTAGTAGCTTAGTGATAGTGGCTAGAGAACTCTATCAATCACTATCTTATCTGGAAGTTTAACTCCCACTTGATTTAAGTGATTGTAGCACCCAGACATTCTGAGCACATGCTCACTAGCTGAGCTATTCTCCTTCATCTTGTTGGCAAAAGAACTTGTCAGAGGTCTCATACCTCTCAACACGGGCATGAGCCTGAAATCCCAATTTCAGCTCTTGGAACATCTCATATGTCTTATGGCGTTCAAAACGTCATTGGAATCCCGATTCTAAGCCGTAAAGTATGGTGCACTAAACTATCAAGTAGTCATCAGGATGTGTCTATCAGGTGTTCACAACATCCACAAACGACGTTGTAGGGGTTTGCACATCGAGCGGTGCACCAAAGACGTAAGCCTTCTGTGTAGCAGTGAGGACACTCCTTGGACTACGGACCCAGTCCGCATCATTGCTTACAATATCTTTCAACTTAGTCTTTCTCTAGGAACGTATTGAAACAGGGAGCTACAACGTGAGCTATTTATCTACAACATATTTGCAAAGACAACTTAGACTATGTTCATGATAATGATAGACATCCCTCTAGTCATCTAAGTGATACATGATCCGAGTCAACTAGGCCGTGTCCGATCATCACGTGAGACGGACTAGTCATCATCGGTGAACATCTTCATGTTGATCGTATCTTCTATACAACTCATGTTCGACCTTTCGGTCTTCCGTGTTCCGAGGCCATGTCTGTACATGCTAGGCTCGTCAAGTCAACCTAAGTGTATTGTGTGTGTAAATCTGGCTTACACCCGTTGTATTCGAATGTTAGAATCTATCACACCCGATCATCACGTGGTGCTTCAAAACAACGAACCTTCGCAACGGTGCACAGTTAGGGGGGACACTTTCTTGAAATTATTGCAAGGGATCATCTTATTTAAGCTACCGTCGTTCTAAGCAAATAAGATGTAAAACATGATAAACATCACATTCAATCAAATAGTGACATGATATGGCCAATATCATTTTGCTCCTTTTGATCTCCATCTTCGGGGCGCCATGATCATCATCGTCAACGGCATGACACCATGATCTCCATCATCGTGTCTTCATGAAGTCGTCTTGTCAACTATTACTTCTACTACTATGGCTAACGGTTTAGCAATAAATTAAAGTAATTACATGACGTTTAAGTTGACACGCATGTCATAAATAAATTAAGACAACTCCTATGGCTCCTGCCAGTTGTCATACTCATCGACATGCAAGTCGTGATTCCTATTACAAGAACATGATCAATCTCATACATCACATATATCATTCATCACATCCTTTTGGCCATATCACATCACACGGCATATGCTGCAAAAACAAGTTAGACGTCCTCTAATTGTTGTTGCAAATTTTTTACGTGGCTGCTATAGGTTTCTTAGCAAGAACGTTTCTTACCTACGCCAAAACCACAACGTGATATGCTAATTTCTATTTACCCTTCATAAGGACCCTTTTCATCGAATCCGATCCGACTAAAGTGGGAGAGACAGACACCCGCTAGCCACCTTATGCAACTAGTGCATGTCAGTCGGTGGAACCCGTCTCACGTAAGAGCACGTGTAAGGTCGGTCCGGGCCGCTTCATTCCACGATGCCGCCGAATCAAGATAAGACTAGTAACGGCAAGTAAATTGACAAAATCGACGCCCACAACAACTTGTGTTCTACTCGTGCATAGAAACTACGCATAAACCTGGCTCATGATGCCACTGTTGGGGATCGTAGCAGAAATTTAAAATTTTCTACGCATCACCAAGATCAATCCATGGAGTAATCTAGCAACAAGGGGAAGGGGAGTGCATCTACATACCCTTGTAGATCGCTAAGCGGAAGCGTTGCAAGAAAGCGGATGAAGGAGTCGTACTCGCAACGATTCAGATCGCGGTTGATTCCGATCTAAGCGCCGAACAACGGCGCCTCCGCGTTCAACACACGTGCAGCCCAGTGACGTCTCCCATGCCTTGATCCAGCAAGGGGAGAAGGAGAGGTTGGGGAAGACTCCATCCAGCAGCAACACGACGGCGTGGTGGTGAAGGAGGAGCGTGGCAATCATGCAGGGCTTCGCCAAGCACCGCGGGAGAGGAGGAGGACTTGGGAGAGGGGGAGGGCTGCGCCAGAACTTGGGTGCGGCTGCCCTCCCAACCCCCACATATATATAGGGGCAAGGGAGAGGGGGCTGCCCCCCTCAGATCCAATCTGAGGAGGGGGCGGTGGCCAGGGGGGTTGCCTTGCCCCCCAAGGCAAGGGGGCGCCCCCCTTTAGGGTTCCCCCAAACCCTAGGCGCATGGGCCGTAGGGGGGAGGCGCCCAGCCCACTAAGGGGTTGGTCCCTCTCCACACATAGCCCATAGGGCCCTCTGGGGCAGGTGGACCCTCCCGGTGGACCCCCGGAACCCCTTCGGTGGTCCCGGTACAATACCGGTAACCCCCCGAATTATTCCGGTGACCGTATGATGACTTCCCATATATAAATCTTTACCTCCGGACCATTCCAGAACTCCTCGTGACATCTGGGATCTCATCCGGGACTCCAAAAAACATTCGGTAACCACGTACATCTATTCCCTATAACCCTAGCGTCATCGAACCTTAAGTGTGTAGACCCTACGGGCTCGGTAGTCATGCAGACATGGCCGAGACAACTCTCCGGTCAATAACCAACAGCGGGATCTGGATACCCATGTTGGCTCCCACATGCTCCACGATGATCTCATCGGATGAACCACGATGTCAAGGATTCAATCAATCCCGTATACAATTCCCTTTGTCTATCGGTACGATACTTGCCCGAGATTCGATCGTCGGTATCCCGATACCTTGTTCTATCTCGTTAGCGGCAAGTCTCTTTACTCGTTCCGTAACACATCATCCCGTGATCTACTCCTTGGTCACATTGTGCACATTATGATGATGTCCTACCGAGTGGGCCCAAAGATACCTCTCCGTTACACGGAGTGACAAATCCCAGTCTCGATTCGTGCCAACCCAACAGACACTTTCGGAGATACCGGTAGTGCACCTTTATAGCCACCCAGTTACGTTGTGACGTTTGGCACACCCAAAGCACTCCTACGGTATTCGGGAGTTGCACAATCTCATGGTCTAAGGAAATGATACTTGACATTAGAAAAGCTTTAGCATACGAACTACACGATCTTGTGCTAGGCTTAGGATTGGGTCTTGTCCATCACACCATTCTCCTAATGATGTGATCCCGTTATCAACGACATCCAATGTCCATGGTCAGGAAACCATAACCATCTATTGATCAACGAGCTAGTCAACTAGAGGCTTACTAGGGACATGGTGTTGTCTATGTATCCACACATGTATCTAAGTTTCCTATCAATACAATTCTAGCATGGATAATAAACGATTATCATGAACAATGAAATATAATATAATAATAACTAATTTATTATTGCCTCTAGGGTATATTTCCAAAAAATCTATTCCCGATGCTCTGAACCCCCTTCTCACACTCTGTTCAGGTATCGATCGTTTGTCCATTCACTTGAAACTGTCCATTGTACCTTCATATTTTGCTCTTGATGTTTTCTTAAGTTTCAACTCGAGAGACACTTCTGCCACATTCCCTGATTTGTTCACCAGATAATTAACCCTATAAGGGTCAGTTCTTTCGAAGTTACTCTTTACTTTTGCACTTAAATCTCGGGACGAGATTTCTTGTTGTGGAGGAGAATTGTGACGCCCGGATAATTAGGCTAGAGTGAACCTCTACTATTGATGCCACGCCACCTCGATTACTGTTGCTAATCTCGCATTAGTTTGAAACCGGTTCGGTTTAAAAATTCAAAATCTAGCAAACAATAAAAGTTTTCAAATATTAAAACTAAAATGTTCGGAGTGGGACAAATTTTCCATATTAAATATTGGTGAAGAAGCCGCACTTTGTAAAACAGCAGCAAAACAATTATTTAAATGCTTTTAAATACTAAACAAATTTTAATCTAGTTTATATAATCACCAAACTTTTTGGAGTAGGTGGCATATGTTATTATGCTAATTTAGGAGTAGGGGTTATATTTTTTTTGTAAAGCTGTTTTGTTAACTAAAATAAATAAAAACAGAAAACTAACAAAAATAAAAAAAGGAAACACCCCCCCCCCACTGGGCTTCGGCCCAGCAGGCCTTTGGGCCGCCCACCGGCCGGCCCATCTCCTCTCCTTAACTCCCTCCCCACTCCACCGGACCCCCACCGACAGACCCCCACTTCCCCCCGCAAAAATATCTTCCCCCCTCTCCCCCGACTAGATCGGGATCGAGGGAGGAGACCTCCACCGCTGCCGCCCGACGCCACCATCACCGCCTCCGGCGCCCCGCCGCCGCCACGGCCCACCACCTCGACCCCGCGCCCCCTCTCCTCCCGCGCGGCATCGCCGGATCGCCTCACCGCCTCGCCTCCTCCACGACGCACCCTAGCGCTCGCCGCCCCGACCTCGTCACCCCCGACCCAAGCACCGTCGTCGGTCGTCGCCCCATCCTCGTCCTCCTCCCCGCGGGCCTCCTCAACCCTGGCCGCCCCCTCCACCCCCCCCCCCCCCCCCCCCGAGTCGCCTCGACCTCCTCTGTGAGCTCCCGCGGCTGTTCCCCCTTCCCCCTCCTCGATTCGCCGCCGTAGGCCGCGTCGCCGTGCTCCTGACCGTGGCCGTGCTCACCATGCCCGCGCCAGCGTTCGTGCGTCGCCACCCACGCCCGCGCTTGGCCGCTACCCGGCTCGGCTGCCCCCCTCCCGCGCGCTAAGCTTCGGCGCCCCCCCTCCCCCCCGCTAGTTGCTGCCCGCTTGCGCTGCCTGCAGGTGCCGCTCCGCCCGGGTCCGCCCCCTGCCGCCGCTGCTTGCCGTTGCCCACGCCGGCCCGGCGTCCCACCGCGCCCTCGCCGTGGCCTCGCCCTGGCCGGCGCCCCTGTCTCCCGGGCAAGCGCCCAAACGGGCTGGGCACCAGCACCCGCCCCGCGGTGGCCCTCTGGGCCACTGACTAGGGGGCCCCATACCCCTAAGAACGTTTAAAAAATATATTAACTAATTAATTAGTTAAATTGATTAATTAACTTAATTAATTTTGTTTAATTAACCTAATTAACTAGTGTTAATTAATTAAGCAGTAATTACGTTAGTTAAACTCTAATTAGTGTAAAGAGTGTATGACATGTGTGGCCCACACGTAGTTGACCCAGTCAACTGCACAGTTGACCGTTGACGTCAGCATGATGTCATGCTGACGTCAGCGTGAAATGTTCTGGATAATGTTGATTAAATTAATTAAATAAATCCTAAAAATAATTTAAAACTTTTAAAATTAATTTAAAATAAACCGTAGCTCGGATGGAAAAACTTTGTACATGAAAGTTGCTCAGAACAACGAGACGAACCCGGATACGCAGCCCGTTCGTCCGCCACGCATCCCTAGCATAGCGAACACGCAACTTTCCCCCTCCGGTTCATCTGTTCGAAAACATGAAACACCGGGGATACTTTCCCGGATGTTACCCCCCTTCGCCGGTATCACCTCCTACCGCGTTAGGTCACACCCGGCACATCTTCTTGCCATGTTATGCTTTGTGGTGCTATATTTGCTTTATATTTATTGTTTCTTCCCCCTCTTCTCTTCGGTAGATCCCGAGACCGATGCTGCCCTTGTGATCGACTACGTTGACGATGGCCCCCCTCCTTGCCAGAGCAACCAGGCAAGCAAACCCTCCTTGAGCATTTCAATATCGCCATTTCTTTCCCTCTCATGCTTGCATTAGAACTGCTACTGCTTTCTGTATGATCCTACTCTGATGCATAGCCTGTTGTTGTTACCTGCTTTCATACCTTACCTGCTTATCCTAAACTGCTTAGTATAGGTTGGTTAGAGATCCATCAGTGACCCCCGCCTTGTCCCAGTTGCCCCGCTTTATGTTCGATGACGCGATCAACGTGATCGACGTCCAGGCCCCGACACCGCACATCACCCCCCTTAGTTGTACGACTCTGTAGAGCTACCATCGAGTGTCGAGGGTGGAACCTCTTACATCACTCCTGATGAGACCTCTGTAGTGTAGCTATCTAGTCGTGCATTGAGGGTGATTTCCTCCTTAACCACTTCCAATACGGCTCTGTTGTGCAACCCCTCAAGCGTGAACCTTGAGGGTGGATCCTCTTACGTTCACCTTGATGATAACATCGAGTGGAATTCACCGGGGGTGATTCCTCGGGTTTTCCCTTTGGTGTTAGACACACAGTTACTATGGTTACTATGACTTTACACTGAGCCATGTTACTAAAGACGGGTCGACCCTGAGGGGTACCCGCGTGAGCTTAATAGCGAGTGATGTGGAGTCGGGTTGACCTGAAAGGTGCCCGCGAGATACTTACGAGCCGTGGCCGGGCATTCTTTGCCCTTGCCGCAAGTACTCGAGACGGGGCGACGGGGTCACATCGATCGTGAGTCTCTGCTCGTCACCGCGCGTTCCTAATCCACTACAATTTGGATATTTGATCCGAGGGGCCTCTGGCCTGATAACACTAACCATCACGTGGGCATAGTATGGGCGTTCTGCGTCGTATACATCAGCCGAAGCTTAATAGACGTCAACGACTGAGCGGCGCGCACCGGGTTGGACTGCGTAAGCACCTGCCTTGTTGAAGGAGGTAGCTAGGTCTACTCACCGGCCGCGTACGGAACGTGCAGGAGTTCCCGGGGAGATGGCCCATCACCCCTAGGGGCACAGGTTTAGTCCGGCGTGCTGGCCTCTCTATTAAGCCTAGGTCGGGTTGCGGTGTATTGTTTGGCCGAGGCCGGGCATGACCCAGGAAAGTGTGTCTGGCCAGAGTTAATCGAGCATGGTGGGTAAGTTGGTGCACCCCTGCAGGGAAGAAAACATCTATCGATAGCCTGTCTTACCGTAACGGACACTTGGAGTTGTATCCCGATCGATACAACTAGAACTGGATACTTGTGATAAGACTGGTGTTGGGTTTCGTAGTAATTTCAAAAAATTTCCTACGCACACGCAAGATCATGTGATGCATAGCAACGAGGGGAGAGTATTGTCTACGTACCCAACGCAGACCGACTGCGGAAGCGATGACACGACGTAGAGGAAGTAGTCGTACGTCTTCTCGATCCAACCGATCAAGCACCGAAACTACGGCACCTCCGAGTTCGAGCACACGTTCAGCTCGATGACGATCCCCGGACTCCGATCCAGCAAAGTGTCGGGGAAGAGTTTCGTCAGCACGACGGCGTGGTGACGATCTTGATGAACTACAGCAGCAGGGCTTCGCCTAAACTCCGCTACAGTATTATCGAGGAATATGGTGGCAGGGGGCACCGCACACGGCTAAGGAATCGATCACGTGGATCAACTTGTGTCAACTTGTGTGTTTAGAGGTGCCCCTGCCTCCGTATATAAAGGAGGAGAGGAGGGGAGGCTGGCCGGCCAAGGGGGGGAGGCGCAGGAGAGTCCTACTCCCTCTGGGAGTAGGATTCCCCCTCCAATCCTAGTCCAACTAGGATTCCTCGGAGGGGAAAAGAGGAGGAGGGGGCCGGCCACCTCTCCTAGTCCTAATAGGACTAGGGGAAGGGGGGGCGCGCAGCCCAACTAGGGCAGCCCCTTCTCTTTTCCACTAAGGCCCACTATGGCCCAAATAGCTCCCGGGGGGTTCCGGTAACCCTCCCGGTATTCCGGTAAAATCCCGATTTCACCCGGAACACTTCCGATATCCAAATATAGGCTTCCAATATATCAATCTTTACGTCTCGACCATTTCGAGACTCCTCGTCATGTCCGTGATCACATCCGGGACTCCGAACAACCTTCGGTACATCAAAATGCATAAACTCATAATATAACTGTCATCGTAACCTTAAGCGTGCGGACCCTACGGGTTCGAGAACAATGTAGACATGACCGAGACACGTCTCCGGTCAATAACCAATAGCGGGACCTGGATGCCCATATTGGCTCCTACATATTCTACGAAGATCTTTATCGGTCAGACCGCATAACAACATACGTTGTTCCCTTTGTCATCGGTATGTTACTTGCCCGAGATTCGATCGTCGGTATCCAATACCTAGTTCAATCTCGTTACTGGCAAGTCTCTTTACTCGTTCCGTAATACATCATCTCACAACTAACATATTAGTTGTAATGCTTGCAAGGCTTATGTGATGTGTATTACCGAGAGGGCCCAGAGATACCTCTCCGACAATCGGAGTGACAAATCCTAATCTCGAAATACGCCAACCCAACATCGACCATTGGAGACACCTGTAGTACTCCTTTATAATCACCCAGTTACGTTGTGACGTTTGGTAGTACCCAAAGTGTTCCTCCGGTAAACGGGAGTTGCATAATCTCATAGTCATAGGAACATGTATAAGTCATGAAGAAAGCAATAGCAACATACTAAACGATCGGGTGCTAAGCTAATGGAATGGGTCATGTCAATCAGATCATTCTACTAATGATGTGACCTCGTTAATCAAATAACAACTCATTGTTCATGGTTAGGAAACATAACCATCTTTGATTAACGAGCTAGTCAAGTAGAGGCATACTAGTGACACTTTGTTTGTCTATGTATTCACACATGTATTATGTTTCCGGTAAATACAATTCTAGCATGAATAATAAACATTTATCATGATTATAAGGAAATAAATAATAACTTTATTATTGCCTCTAGGGCATATTTCCTTCAGTCTCCCACTTGCACTAGAGTCAATAATCTAGATTACACTGTAATGATTCTAACACCCATGGAGCTTTGGTGCTGATCATGTTTTGCTCGTGGAAGAGGCTTAGTCAACGGGTCTGCAACATTCAGATCCGTATGTATCTTGCAAATCTCTATGTCTCCCACCTGGACTAGATCCCGGATGGAGTTGAAGCGTCTCTTGATGTGTTTGGTCCTTTTGTGAAATCTGGATTCCTTTGCCAAGGCAATTGCACCAGTATTGTCACAAAAGATTTTCATTGGACCCGATGCACTAGGTATGACACCTAGATCGGATATGAACTCCTTCATCCAGACTCCTTCATTTGCTGCTTCCGAAGCAGCTATGTATTCCGCTTCACATGTAGATCCCGCTACGACGCTTTGTTTAGAACTGCACCAACTGACAGCTCCACCGTTTAATGTAAACACGTATCCGGTTTGCGATTTAGAATCGTCCGGATCAGTGTCAAAGCTTGCATCAACGTAACCTTTTACGATGAGCTCTTTGTCACCTCCATATACGAGAAACATATCCTTAGTCCTTTTCAGGTATTTCAGGATGTTCTTGACCGCTGTCCAGTGATCCACTCCTGGATTACTTTGGTACCTCCCTGCTAAACTTATAGCAAGGCACACATCAGGTCTGGTACACAGCATTGCATACATGATAGAGCCTATGGCTGATGCATAGGGAACATCTTTCATATTCTCTCTATCTTCTGCAGTGGTCGGGCATTGAGTCTTACTCAATTTCACACCTTGTAACACAGGCAAGAACCCTTTCTTTGCTTGATCCATTTTGAACTTCTTCAAAATTTTGTCAAGGTATGTGCTTTGTGAAAGTCCAATTAAGCGTTTTGATCTATCTCTATAGATCTTAATGCCTAATATGTAAGCAGCTTCACCGAGGTCTTTCATTGAAAAACTTTTATTCAAGTATCCCTTTATGCTATCCAGAAATTCTATATCATTTCCAATCAGTAATATGTCATCCACATATAATATCAGAAATGCTACAGAGCTCCCACTCACTTTCTTGTAAATACAGGCTTCTCCGAAAGTCTGTATAAAACCAAATGCTTTGATCACACTATCAAAACGTTTATTCCAACTCCGAGAGGCTTGCACCAGTCCATAAATGGATCGCTGGAGCTTGCACACTTTGTTAGCTCCCTTTGGATCGACAAAACCTTCTGGTTGCATCATATACAACTCTTCTTCCAGAAATCCATTCAGGAATGCAGTTTTGACATCCATTTGCCAAATTTCATAATCATAAAATGCGGCAATTGCTAACATGATTCGGACGGACTTAAGCATCGCTACGGGTGAGAAGGTCTCATCGTAGTCAATTCCTTGAACTTGCCGAAAACCTTTTGCGACAAGTCGAGCTTTGTAGACAGTAACATTACCATCAGCGTCAGTCTTCTTCTTAAAGATCCATTTATTCTCAATTGCTTGCCGATCATCGGGCAAGTCAACCAAAGTCCATACTTTGTTCTCATACATGGATCCCATCTCAGATTTCATGGCTTCAAGCCACTTTGCGGAATCTGGGCTCACCATCGCTTCTTCATAGTTCGTAGGTTCATCATGATCTAGTAGCATGACCTCCAGAACAGGATTACCGTACCACTCTGGTGCGGATCTTACTCTGGTTGATCTACGAGGTTCAGCAGTATCTTGATCTGAAGTTTCATGATCATTATCATTGGCTTCCTCACTAACTGGTGTAGGTGTCACTGAAACAGTTTTCTGTGATGAACTACTTTCCAGTAAGGGAGCGGGTACAGTTACCTCGTCAAGTTCTACTTTCCTCCCACTCACTTCTTTCGAGAGAAACTCCTTCTCTAGAAATGATCCATTCTTAGCAACGAATGTCTTGCCTTCGGATCTGTGATAGAAGGTGTACCCAACAGTTTCCTTTGGGTATCCTATGAAGACACATTTCTCCGATTTGGGTTCGAGCTTATCAGGTTGAAGCTTTTTCACATAAGCATCGCAGCCCCAAACTTTAAGAAACGACAACTTTGGTTTCTTGCCAAACCACAGTTCATAAGGCGTCGTCTCAACGGATTTTGATGGTGCCCTATTTAACGTGAATGCGGCCGTCTCTAAAGCATATCCCCAAAAAGATAGCGGTAAATCAGTAAGAGACATCATAGATCGCACCATATCTAGTAAAGTACGATTACGACGTTCGGACACACCATTACGCTGTGGTGTTCCGGGTGGCGTGAGTTGCGAAACTATTCCACAGTTTTTCAAATGTACACCAAACTCGTAACTCAAATATTCTCCTCCACGATCAGATCGTAGAAACTTTATTTTCTTGTTACGATGATTTTCAACTTCACTCTGAAATTCTTTGAACTTTTCAAATGTTTCAGACTTATGTTTCATTAAGTAGATATACCCATATCTGCTTAAATCATCTGTGAAGGTGAGAAAATAACGATATCCGCCACGAGCCTCAATATTCATCGGGCCACATACATCGGTATGTATGATTTCCAACAAATCTGTTGCTCTCTCCATAGTACCGGAGAACGGTGTTTTAGTCATCTTGCCCATGAGGCACGGTTCGCAAGTACCAAGTGATTCATAATCAAGTGGTTCCAAAAGTCCATCAGCATGGAGTTTCTTCATGCGCTTTATACCGATATGACCTAAACGACAGTGCCACAAATAAGTTGCACTTTCATTATCAACTCTGCATCTTTTGGCTTCAATATTATGAATATGTGTATTACTACTATCGAGATTCAATAAGAATAGACCACTCTTCAAGGGTGCATGACCATAAAAGATATTACTCATATAAATAGAACAACCATTATTCTCTGATTTAAATGAATAACCGTCTCGCATTAAACAAGATCCAGATATAATGTTCATGCTCAACGCTGGCACCAAATAACAATTATTTAGGTCTAATATTAATCCCGAAGGTAGATGTAGAGGTAGCGTGCCGACTGCGATCACATCGACTTTGGAACCGTTTCCCACGCGCATCGTCACCTCGTCCTTTGCCAGTGCCCGCTTATTCCGTAGTCCCTGTTTCGAGTTGCAAATATTAGCAACAGAACCAGTATCAAATACCCAGGTGCTACTGCGAGCTCTAGTAAGGTACACATCAATAACATGTATATCACATATACCTTTGTTCACCTTGCCATCCTTCTTATCCGCCAAATACTTGGGGCAGTTCCGCTTCCAGTGACCAGTCTGCTTGCAGTAGAAGCACTCAGTTTCAGGCTTAGGTCCAGACTTGGGTTTCTTCTCTTGAGCAGCAACTTGCTTGCCGTTCTTCTTGAAGTTCCCCTTTTTCTTCCCTTTGCCCTTTTTCTTGAAACTAGTGGTCTTGTTAACCATCAACACTTGATGCTCCTTCTTGATTTCTACCTCCGCAGCTTTCAGCATTGCGAAGAGCTCGGGAATAGTCTTGTTCATCCCTTGCATATTATAGTTCATCACGAAGCTCTTGTAGCTTGGTGGCAGTGATTGGAGAATTCTGTCAATGACGCAATCATCCGGAAGATTAACTCCCAATTGAATCAAGTGATTATTATACCCAGACATTTTGAGTATATGCTCACTGACAGAACTGTTCTCCTCCATCTTGCAGCTATAGAACTTATTGGAGACTTCATATCTCTCAATTCGGGCATTTGCTTGAAATATTAACTTCAACTCCTGGAACATCTCATATGCTCCATGACGTTCAAAACGTCGTTGAAGTCCCGATTCTAAGCCGTAAAGCATGGCACACTGAACTATCGAGTAGTCATCAGCTTTGCTCTGCCAGACGTTCATAACATCTGGTGTTGCTCCAGCAGCAGGCCTGGCACCCAGCGGTGCTTCCAGGACGTAATTTTTCTGTGCAGCAATGAGGATAATCCTCAAGTTACGGACCCAGTCCGTGTAATTGCTACCATCATCTTTCAACTTTGCTTTCTCAAGGAACGCATTAAAATTCAACGGAACAACAGCACGAGCCATCTATCTACAATCAACATAAACAAGCAAGATACTATCAGGTACTAAGTTCATGATAAATTTAAGTTCAATTAATCATATTATTTAAGAACTCCCACTTAGATAGACATCCCTCTAATCCTCTAAGTGATTACGTGATCCAAATCAACTAAACCATGACCGATCATCACGTGAGATGGAGTAGTTTTCAATGGTGAACATCGTTATGTTGATCATATCTACTATATGATTCACGCTCGACCTTTCGGTCTCCGTGTTCCGAGGCCATATCTGCATATGCTAGGCTCGTCAAGTTTAACCTGAGTATTCTGCGTGTGCAAAACTGGCTTGCACCCGTTGTAGATGGACGTAGAGCTTATCACACCCGATCATCACGTGGTGTCTGGGCACGACGAACTTTGGCAACGGTGCATACTCAGGGAGAACACTTCTTGATAATTTAGTGAGAGATCATCTTATAATGCTACCGTCAATCAAAGCAAGATAAGATGCATAAAAAGATAAACATCACATGCAATCAATATAAGTGATATGATATGGTCATCATCATCTTGTGCTTGTGATCTCCATCTCCGAAGCACCGTCATGATCACCATCGTCACCGGCGCGACACCTTGATCTCCATCGTAGCATCGTTGTCGTCTCGCCAATCTTATGCTTCCACGACTATCACTACCGTTTAGTAATAAAGTAAAGCATTACATCGCGATTGCATTGCATACAATAAAGCGACAACCATATGGCTCCTGCCAGTTGCCGATAACTCGGTTACAAAACATGATCATCTCATACAATAAAATTCAGCATCATGCTTTGACCATATCACATCACAACATGCCCTGCAAAAACAAGTTAGACGTCCTCTACTTTGTTGTTGCTTGTTTTACGTGGCTGCTACGGGCTTAAGTAAGAACCAATCTCACCTACGCATCAAAACCACAACGATAGTTTGTCAAATAGACTCCGTTTTAACCTTCGCAAGGACCGGGCGTAGCCATACTTGGTTCAACTAAAGTTGGAGAGACAGTCGCCCGCAAGCCATCTCTGTGCAAAGCACGTCGAGGGAACCGGTCTCGCGTAAGCGTACGCGTAAGGTTGGTCTGGGTCGTCTCGTCCAACAATACCGCCGAACCAAAATATGACATGCTGGTAGGCAGTATGACTTGTATCGTCCACAACTCACTTGTGTTCTACTCGTGCATATAACATCAACATCAATAACCTAGGCTCGGATGCCACTGTTGGGTTTCGTAGTAATTTCAAAAAATTTCCTACGCACACGCAAGATCATGTGATGCATAGCAACGAGGGGAGAGTATTGTCTACGTACCCAACGCAGACCGACTGCGGAAGCGATGACACGACGTAGAGGAAGTAGTCGTACGTCTTCTCGATCCAACCGATCAAGCACCGAAACTACGGCACCTCCGAGTTCGAGCACACGTTCAGCTCGATGACGATCCCCGGACTCCGATCCAGCAAAGTGTCGGGGAAGAGTTTCGTCAGCACGACGGCGTGGTGACGATCTTGATGAACTACAGCAGCAGGGCTTCGCCTAAACTCCGCTACAGTATTATCGAGGAATATGGTGGCAGGGGGCACCGCACACGGCTAAGGAATCGATCACGTGGATCAACTTGTGTCAACTTGTGTGTTTAGAGGTGCCCCTGCCTCCGTATATAAAGGAGGAGAGGAGGGGAGGCTGGCCGGCCAAGGGGGGGAGGCGCAGGAGAGTCCTACTCCCTCTGGGAGTAGGATTCCCCCTCCAATCCTAGTCCAACTAGGATTCCTCGGAGGGGAAAAGAGGAGGAGGGGGCCGGCCACCTCTCCTAGTCCTAATAGGACTAGGGGAAGGGGGGGGGCGCAGCCCAACTAGGGCAGCCCCTTCTCTTTTCCACTAAGGCCCACTATGGCCCAAATAGCTCCCGGGGGGTTCCGGTAACCCTCCCGGTATTCCGGTAAAATCCCGATTTCACCCGGAACACTTCCGATATCCAAATATAGGCTTCCAATATATCAATCTTTACGTCTCGACCATTTCGAGACTCCTCGTCATGTCCGTGATCACATCCGGGACTCCGAACAACCTTCGGTACATCAAAATGCATAAACTCATAATATAACTGTCATCGTAACCTTAAGCGTGCGGACCCTACGGGTTCGAGAACAATGTAGACATGACCGAGACACGTCTCCGGTCAATAACCAATAGCGGGACCTGGATGCCCATATTGGCTCCTACATATTCTACGAAGATCTTTATCGGTCAGACCGCATAACAACATACGTTGTTCCCTTTGTCATCGGTATGTTACTTGCCCGAGATTCGATCGTCGGTATCCAATACCTAGTTCAATCTCGTTACCGGCAAGTCTCTTTACTCGTTCCGTAATACATCATCTCACAACTAACATATTAGTTGTAATGCTTGCAAGGCTTATGTGATGTGTATTACCGAGAGGGCCCAGAGATACCTCTCCGACAATCGGAGTGACAAATCCTAATCTCGAAATACGCCAACCCAACATCGACCATTGGAGACACCTGTAGTACTCCTTTATAATCACCCAGTTACGTTGTGACGTTTGGTAGTACCCAAAGTGTTCCTCCGGTAAACGGGAGTTGCATAATCTCATAGTCATAGGAACATGTATAAGTCATGAAGAAAGCAATAGCAACATACTAAACGATCGGGTGCTAAGCTAATGGAATGGGTCATGTCAATCAGATCATTCTACTAATGATGTGACCTCGTTAATCAAATAACAACTCATTGTTCATGGTTAGGAAACATAACCATCTTTGATTAACGAGCTAGTCAAGTAGAGGCATACTAGTGACACTTTGTTTGTCTATGTATTCACACATGTATTATGTTTCCGGTAAATACAATTCTAGCATGAATAATAAACATTTATCATGATTATAAGGAAATAAATAATAACTTTATTATTGCCTCTAGGGCATATTTCCTTCAGTCTCCCACTTGCACTAGAGTCAATAATCTAGATTACACTGTAATGATTCTAACACCCATGGAGCTTTGGTGCTGATCATGTTTTGCTCGTGGAAGAGGCTTAGTCAACGGGTCTGCAACATTCAGATCCGTATGTATCTTGCAAATCTCTATGTCTCCCACCTGGACTAGATCCCGGATGGAGTTGAAGCGTCTCTTGATGTGTTTGGTCCTTTTGTGAAATCTGGATTCCTTTGCCAAGGCAATTGCACCAGTATTGTCACAAAAGATTTTCATTGGACCCGATGCACTACGTATGACACCTAGATCGGATATGAACTCCTTCATCCAGACTCCTTCATTTGCTGCTTCCGAAGCAGCTATGTATTCCGCTTCACATGTAGATCCCGCTACGACGCTTTGTTTAGAACTGCACCAACTGACAGCTCCACCGTTTAATGTAAACACGTATCCGGTTTGCGATTTAGAATCGTCCGGATCAGTGTCAAAGCTTGCATCAACGTAACCTTTTACGATGAGAAAATGAGCGAAGGAAAAGCCAAAGGTTTTCATGAGGATGAGCACGACACCCTGTGGTTTGAGGACCGTGTTTACGTGCCCAATAACACAGAGATCAGGAAGTTAATACTTCAGGAGGCACATGACTCACCATACTCAATACACCCCGGAAACACCAAGATGTATTTGGATTTGAAGGAACGTTTCTGGTGGACGGGGATGAAGAAGGATATCACTGAGTATGTAGCCGTATGTGATGTAAGTCAGAGAGTGAAGGCAGAGCATCAAAAGCCAGCAGGATTGTTACAGCCTATGTCAATACCCGAATGGAAGTGGGATAAACTTGGCATGGATTTTATCACCGGATTTCCCAGGACCAAATCAGGATATGATTCTATATGGGTAGTAGTTGACCGTTTGACCAAAGTGGCACACTTTATCCCAGTGAAAACAACTTATACCAGTGCAAAGTTGGCTAAGATATATATGACCAGGATTGTATGTCTGCATGGAGTTCCGAGGACCATCGTATCAGATTAAGGAACATAGTTTACTTCAAAGTTTTGGCATCAGCTGCACCAGACCTTGGGAACAAGATTGGAGTTCAGTACAACATTTCACCCGCAGACGGTTGGACAGACCGAGAGAGTCAATCAGATTCTGGAGGACATGTTGAGAGCCTGTGCGCTAGATTATGGATCTAGTTGGGATGACAATCTGCCTTACGCAGAGTTCTCATACAACAATAGTTACCAAGCTAGTTTGAAGATGGCACCGTTCGAAGCCCTGTATGGACGAAGGTGCAGAACACCATTAATGTGGGATGAAGTTGGAGACCAACAGTTGTTTGGACCAGACTTGATCAAAGAGTCTGAAGAGAAAGTTAAACTGATTCGAGATAGACTGAAGATAGCTTAGTCCAGACAGAAGAGTTATGCAGATTCGAAACGCAAGGAGGTAACCTATGAAATTGGAGATAGAGCATATCTGCGAGTATCACCTTTGCGACGAGTGAAACGTTTTGGAGTTAAGGGAAAGTTAGCCTCGAGATTTGTAGGACCGTATCGTGTTTTGGAACGGATGGGAGAAGTTGCCTACAAGTTGGAGTTACCTGAAGGACTGTCAGGAGTTCACGATGTGTTTCACGTTTCCCGGTTGAAGAAGTGCCATGCTGTGATGGCCGACATACCACTAAGAGATACCGTACCCTTGGAGGCGATTCAGTTGGATAATGACCTGACTTATGAGGAGAAGCCAGTCAAGATTTTGGAGTTTACTAGTCGAGTCACCCACAGCAAGGTCATCAAGTTTTGCAAAGTTCAGTGGAGCCACCATACCGAGGACGAAGCCATGTGGGAACGAGAGGATGATCTCCGCAAAGACCACCCACACCTATTTTCTAGCCAACGCGAATCTCGAGGGCGAGATTCATCTTAAGGGGGGTAGGTTTGTAACATCCCAAATTTTCAATTTGGAATGTTATACATAGATCATCCTTGCATATCATATTTTATTGCATTTTGTCTCGCGATCCTCGAAATCCTAAGCAACTCAAGAACCCTCAGAGAGAGTTGGGGATTTCCCCAGTTTTCAAATTTGATTTTTATCAAATTCCGAAACAAGGATTTCTGGTTTTAATTATTTTTCTCTCCGAAAATATTTCATATTAAAATATATGAGAGGAGATAATATGACTACTCCAGAATAAATGAAATATTGGAGGAAAAATATTAAAATCAATTTTTGATTTTATTTGGATTTTATTGCAATTTTGTTTGCATTGGAAAAATTGCACGTTTTCAAAATTGCATTTTAGGGCCAAGAAAATGTTCATCTTGTTCTAAATATTTTATTTAGACGGAGAAAATTTGTTTTGGCATTTTTAGATTTTTCATTTTATTTTCTAGGATTTTTCTTAGTTTCGTTGGAATCATTTAAAAAAACGCGCCAAGGGCTAACTGGGCCGAAGCCCATCTGCCGGCCCACCACCCCGCGCCACAGTCTCCTAGCGGGAGACCGTCGCCGCTGCGCCACCCGAAACGGAGTCCGGCTCGGACTCCGCTTCCTCGCCGTGCCCCCTCCCCCAAGGCACCACCCCCCTGCTTAAAAGTCGTTGCCCTACCGCCCCTTGGAGCCACACCACCCCGCCGCTGCGAGCCGCCAACCCCGCCGCCGCGAGCCGCCGCGCCGCCCGTTGCCCGCTGCCCGGAGCCACCGCCGCCGCCCATTGCCCGCGCCACCGCCCCTCGCCGGAGCCGCCGCCGTGCCGGACCTCGCTGGAGGTATAGTGTCGTTCGGTTTTTTTAGAAAACCGGATCGGTTTTCGTTAAAAAAACCCCAAGCGTTTTATTTTTTTCGGTTCACCGGTTTTTTCCGGTTTTTCCTTTTTAGCGGACGTTCGTCCGGACGTTTGTTTTAACAAACGGTTTTTGTCCGTTAGTTACAGATAATGAACGCTCGTCCGTTAGCCTGTTCATCTGTTTTCTTTTATCGGATTAATCCACGATTATTCCTGATCGCGATTTCTGATCCGATTTTTGTTCTAGTTTATCTTTTCGCTCGTTAGTCGGAATCAGGCGATTCAAGCGCCTAGATCTTCGTCTCGAGACCCTCTTTTCAACTTGCACAAGTTTTTGCTACTGTAAAAATTTGACCTAGGTCCAAATTAGTAAACGGATCTTGTTTCTTTTGCCGTTTGAGTTTCGTTGCTTCGTTCGATTTGATTCTTTTTGCAAACCGGAGTTCTTAAGTTGAACTTTCTGGTTAGATCTTCTTATTTGAGTTTTATCCGTGTTTCTTTGCTTGATTGCTTATGTATGATGTTGTTTGTTTGCGACAGAATTCCCGGAGTGTGAAGCGTGTTATTTGGAGTCTCTAGGTTTCGCGAATCATCAGCAAGGCAAGTAACACTTTGATCATACCCTTTTATCACCCAGTTTTTATGCATTAGTATCAATCCTCAAACATTGCATGGCTAGGATGTCATTAACATGTGGGTTGGGAAGTAGTTGATGAGGTAGAACCTATTATCCTGTTACATTCAAACCCTTGGGAGTTACTCTTACGTGTTGCTTATATTGCTATGCTATGCTCGTAGATGAGGTTTGGGTGAGTGAAATCCATGACAGATGTGAGCTTGTTAATTAATGGTTCAACTTAAGGTGGCAACTTAAAATACACATCTGGGTGGATTGAGGCACCTGGAGTACCCAGTGTTGCCTGTATTTTTGGAAATCCCGGAGTACCCGTGTGATCTTCCTACGGAACGCCACCCAGGCTCAAAAGGAACTGAGATATTTCATGCTAGAAACTTCCGTGTGCAGCCACAAGCTATTATGGGCTCTAGCATAGTTGAGTAAGTTATGTGAAGCTCTTGAAGAGGTGGATCACCAAGTAGTGGGATTGTAGGTTTGGTATGGTCTGCCCGGAGTAGAGAGTTAACGTTTCTGGAAGACTGTGTCTCGGTCATCCAGTTCTCAAACACCATGTAGTGCGAGAAATTCAACGGAGGCGGTCGAGTCTTGTGGGGGAAAATTGCGTAAACCTCTGCAGAGTGTATAAACTAATCATGGTTAGTCATGTCCCCGGTTATGGACAAATCTTGAGTATCTAGTACTTGGATTATCCTATGTATCTCATCACTCTGAATTAATATTGTAGGGTTGATAATTACTTTAATTGGGATTGAGTTGGAGGAACCTTCTCAATGATGTTTCAACTACCATGATAGTTAAATTAAAATCTATTCCTTTGTTGTAGGGGAAAATTGGCTTTTCGCAAAAACTATAACCATAGAGCTTTCCACCAGCCAAATATGCATGCAGTGATAGCATTATTCTGTTCTTGCTCTACTGTGTTATTTTGCCAGCATATTCCATGTGATGACCCTTTTTGGGCTGCAACGTATTATGTTGCAGACTTTTCAGACGAGGAGTATGGTTCGTTAGGTCATTGCCGTGCAGCTCAGCTATGCCGTTGGGGTTGATGGACTCACTTTATCTTCCAAGCCTTCCGCTGTTATCATATTAGATGGCCTTAAGCCATATTTATTGTAATAAGTTCTCTTTGGAGACATTCAATGTAATAAGTGTGTGATTGCTACTCTGTTATAAATCCTCGAGTATTGTGCATGTCAGCATTACCGATCCAGGGATGACACTGAAACACAGAGACTTGACTGTTTGAGGTCGGGTCGCTACACCTCCGTGATCAATGCCCCCTCCGGTGGAGCTCCGGAAAAGGCCCCGAGACGGGATATCTTGGGTACAGAAGGTTGCGGCGGTGGAATTAGGTTTTCGTGGTGCTCCTGGATGTTTGAGGGTACGTGGATATATATAGGAGGAAGAAGTACGCCGGTGGAGCAACGGAGGGCCCACGAGGGTGGAGGGCACGCCTAGGGGGTAGGCGCGCCCCCTGCCTCGTGGCTTCCTCCGTTGTTTCTTGATGCCCACTCCAAGTCTCCTGGATCATGTTTGTTGAGAAAATCATGTTCCTGAAGGTTTCATTCCGTTTGGACTCCGTTTGATATTCCTTTTCTTCGAAACCCTAAAATAGGAAAAACAGCAATTTGGGTTGGGCCTCCGGTTAGTAGGTTAGTCCCAAAAATGATATAGAAGTGTAAAATAAAGCCCATTGACATCCAAAATAGATAATATAATAGCATGGAGCAATCAAAAATTATAGATACGTTGGAGATGTATCATCGTCCAATATATCGATCTTTACGTCTCGACCATTTCGAGACTCCTCGTCATGTCCCCGATCTCAACTAGGACTCCGAACTACCTTCGGTACATCAAAACACCTAAACTCATAATACCTATCATCACCGAATGTTAAGCGTGCAGACCCTACGGGTTCGAGAACTATGTAGACATGACCGAGACACGTCTCCGGTCAATAACCAATAGTGGAACCTGGATTCTCATATTGGCTCCTACATATTCTATGAAGATCTTTATCGGTCAAACCGCATAACAACATACGTTGTTCCGTTTGTTATCGGTATGTTACTTGCCCGAGATTCGATCGTCGGTATCTAAATACCTAGCTCAATCTCGTTACCGGCAAATCTCTTTACTCGTTCCGTAATGCATCATCCCGCAACTAACTCATTAGTTGCATTGCTTGCAAGGCTTATAGTGATGTGCATTACCGAGAGGGCCCAGAGATACCTCTCAGACAATTGGAGTGACAAATCCTAATCTCGATCTATGCCAACTCAACAAGTACCATCGGAGGCACCTGTAGAGCACCTTTATAATCACCCAGTTATGTTGTGATGTTTGGTAGCATACAATAAAATTTAGCATCATGTCTTGACCATATCGCATAACAACATGCCCTGCAAAAACAAGTTAGACGTCCTCTACTTTGTTGTTGCAAGTTTTACATGGCTGCTATGGGTTGAGCAAGAACCGTTCTTACCTACGCATCAAAACCTCAATGATATTTCGTCAAGTTAGTGCTGTTTTAACCTTCAACAAGGACCGGGCGTAGTCACACTCGGTTCAACTAAAGTTGGAGAAACTGACACCCGCCAGCCACCTGTGTGCAAAGCACGTCGGTAGAACCAGTCTCGCGTAAGTGTATGCGTAATGTCGGTCTGGGCCGCTTCATCCAACAATACCGCCGAACCAAATTATGACATGCTCGTAAGCAGTATGACTTGTATCGCCCACAACTCACTTGTGTTCTACTCGTGCATATAACATCTACACATAAACCTAGCTCGGATGCCACTGTTGGGGAATGTAGTAATTTCAAAAAAATTCCTACGCACACGCAAGATCATGGTGATGCATAGCAACGAGAGAGAAGAGTATCATCCAGGTACCCTCGTAGACTGTAGAGGAAGTGTTATGAGAACACGGTTGATGTAGTCGTACGTCTTCACGATCCGACCGATCCAAGTACCGAACGTACGACACCTCCGAGTTCAGCACACGTTCAGCTCGATGACATCCCACGAACTCCGATCTAGCAAAGCTTCACGGGAGAGTTCCATCAGCACAACGGCGTGATGATGGTGATGATGTTGCTACTGACGCAGGGCTTCACCTAAGCACCGCTACGATATGATCGAGGTGGATTATGGTGGAGGGGGGCACCGCACACGACTTGGAACAATCAACTTGTGTGTTCTAGGGTGCCCCCTGCCCCCGTATATAAAGGAGCAAGGGAGGAGGTCGGCACCTGTAGGGCGCGCCAGGAGGAGGAGTCCTCCTCCTAGTAGGAGTAGGACTCCCCTTTCCTACTCCTACTAGGAGTAGGAAAGGAAGGAGGAGGGGGAGAAGGAAGGAGAGGGAGGAAAGGAGGAAAGGGGGGCCGGCCCCCTAGTCCAATTCGGTCTGGGCTAGGGGGGGCGCGCGCCTTCCTCCCCTCTTCCACCACTTGGCCCATGAGGCCCAATACTTCTTTCCCGTATTCCCGTAACTCCCCATACTCTGAAAAATACCCGAATCACTCGGAACCTTTCCGATGTCCGAATAGAGTCGTCCAATATATAGATCTTTACGTCTCGACCATTTCGAGACTCCTCGTCATGTCCCCGATCTCATCCGGGACTCCGAACTACCTTCGGTACATCAAAACACATAAACTCATAATATCGATCATCATCGAACGTTAAGCATGCGGACCCTACGGGTTCGAGAACTATGTAGACATGACCGAGACACGTCTCCGGTCAATAACTGATACGTCTCTAACGTATCTATAATTTTTGATTGCTCCATGCTATAGTATCTACTGTTTTAGATATTATTGGGCTTTATTATCCACTTTTATATTATTTTTGGGACTAACCTATTAATCGGAGGCCCAGCCCAGAATTGCTGTTTTTTTGCCTGTTTTAGGGTTTTGAAGAAAAGGAATATCAAACGGAGTCCAAACGGAATGAAACCTTCGGGAACGTGATTTTCCCAACGAACAAGACCCGAGAGACTTGGACCCTACGTCAAGAAAAGAAACAGGAGGCCACAAGGTAGGGGGCGCACCCCTACCAGGCGCGCCCTCCACCCTCATGGGCCCCCTGTTGCTCCACCGACGTACTCCTTCCTCCTCTATATATCCACGTACCCCCAAACGATCAGAAATGGAGCTATATTTTTATTCGCCACATGATATGTGTTTTGCTTGGAGCGTCTTGTATTATTTCAGTCTTTGCTTTTTAGTTACCACAATCATCCTTGTTGTACACACCTTTTGAGAGAGCCATACATGATTTGGAATTTGTTAGAATACTCTATGTGCTTCGCTTATATCTTTTGAGTTATATAGTTTTGCTCTAGTACTTCACTTATATCTTTTAGAGCACGATGGTGGATTTTTTATATAGAAACTATTGATCTCTCATGCTTCACTTCGATTATTTTGAGAGTCTTAATAGCATGGTAATTTTCTTAAAATCCTAATATGCTAGGTATTCAAGGTTAGTAAAATTTTCTTAAGAGTGTTTTGAATACTAAGAGAAGTTTGATGCTTGATGGTTGTTTTGAGATATGGAGGTAATAATATCAAAGTCGGGCTAGTTGAGTAGTTGTGAAATTGAGAAATACGTGTGTTGAAGTTTGCAAGTCCCGTAGCATGCATGTATGGTAAACGTTATGCAACAACTTTGAAACATGAGGTGTTATTTGATTGTCGTCCTTATGAGTGGCGGTCAGGGACGAGCGATGGTCTTTTCCTACCAATCTATCCCCCTAGGAGCATGTGCATAGTACCGAGGTTTTTGATGACTTGTAGATTTTTGCAATAAGTATGTGAGTTCTTTATGACTAATGTTGAGTCCATGGATTATACGCACTCTCACCCTTCCATCCTTGCTAGCCTCTTCGGTACCGTGCATTGCCCTTTCTCACATTGAGAGTTGGCGCAAACTTCGCCGATGCATCCAAACCCTGTGATATGATACACTCTTTCACACATAAACCTCCTTATATCTTCCTCAAAACAGCCACCATACCTACCTATTATGGCATTTCCATAGCCATTCCGAGATATATTGCCATGCAACTTTCCATCATTTCGTTCATCATGACACATTCATTATTGTCATATTGCTTAGCATGATCATGTAGTTGACATAGTATTTGTGGCAAAGCCACCATTCATAATTCTTTCATACATGTCACTCTTGGTCCATTGCATATCACGGCACACCGCCGGAGGCAATCATATAGAGTCATCTTTGTTCTAGTATCGAGTTGTAATCATTGAGTTGTAAATAAATAGAAGTGTGATGATCATCATTTTTTAGAGCATTGTCCCAAGTGAGGAATACAAAAAAAAAAGAGAAAGGCCATATAAAAAAGGAAAGAGAAAGGCCATAAAAAAGAGAAGGCCCAAAAAATGAGAGAAAAAGAGAGAAGGGACAATGTTACTATCCTTTGCCACACTTGTGCTTTAAAGTAGCACCATGATCTTCATGATAGAGAGTCTCTTGTTTTGTCACTTTCATATACTAGTGGGAATTTTTCATTATAGAACTTGGCTTGTATATTCCAACAATGGGCCTCCTCAAGTGCCCTAGGTCTTCATGAGCAAGCAAGTTGGATGCACACCCACTAGTTTCTTTTGTTGAGCTTTCATACATTTATAGCTCTAGTGCATATGTTGCATGGCAATCCCTACTCGCATTAACATCAATCGGTGGGCATCTCCTTTTTTGTCTTCTCCACATAACCCCCCCCCCCCTCATTATATTCTATTCCACCCATAGTGCTATGTCCATGGCTCGCACTCATATATTGCGTGAAAGTTTATAGGTTTGAGATTACTAAAGTATGAAACAATTGCTTGGCTTGTCATCGGGGTTGTGCATGATGAGAGCATTCTTGTGTGACGAAAATGAAACATGACTAAACCATATGATTTTGTAGGGATGAACTTTCTTTGGCCATGTTATTTTGAGAAGACATAATTGCTTAGTTAGTATGCTTGAAGTATTATTATTTTTATGTCAATATGAACTTTTGTCTTGAATCTTTCGGATCTGAATATTCATACCACAATTAAGAAGAATTACATTAAAATTATGCCAAGTAGCACTCCGCATCAAAAATTTTGTTTTTATCATTTACCTACTCGAGGACGAGCAGGAATTAAGCTTGGGGATGCTTGATACGTCTCCAACGTATCTATAATTTTTGGTTGCTCCATGCTATATTATCTACTGTTTTAGACATTATTGGGCTCTATTATCCACTTTTGTATTATTTTTTGGACACCTATTAACCGGAGGCCCAGCCCAGAATTATTGTTTTTTGCCTGTTTTAGGGTTTCGAAGAAAAGGAATATCTAACGGAGTCCAAACGGAATGAAACCTTCGGGAACGTGATTTTCTCAATGAACAAGACCCGGGAGACTTGGACCCTACGTCAAGAAAAGAAACAGGAGGCCACGAGGTAGGGGGCGCGCCCACCCCCACCAGGCGCGCCCTCCACCCTCATGGGCCCCCTGTTGCTCCACCTACGTACTCCTTCCTCCTATATATATCCATGTACCCCCAAACGATCAGAAACGGAGCCAAAACCCTAATTCCACCGCCGTAACTTTCTGTATCCACGAGATCCCATCTTGGGGCCTGTTCCGGAGCTCCGCCGGAGGGGGCATCGATCACGGAGGGCTTCTACATCAACACCATAGCCCCTCAGATGAAGTGTGAGTAGTTTACCTCAGACCTACGGGTCCATAGTTAGTAGCTAGATGGCTTCTTCTCTCTTTTTGGATCTCAATACAATGTTCTCCCCCTCTCTTGTGGAGAACTATTCGATGTAATCTTCTTTTTGTGGTGTGTTTGTTGAGACCGATGAATTGTGGGTTTATGATCAAGTCTATCTATGAACAATATTTCAATCTTCTCTGAATTCTTTTATGTATGATTGGTTATCTTTGCAAGTCTCTTTGAATTATCAGTTTTGTTTGGCCTACTAGATTGGTCTTTCTTGCAAGGGGAGAAGTGCTTAGCTTTGGGTTCAATCTTGCGGTGTCCTTTCCCAATGACAGTAGGGGCAGCAAGGCACGTATTGTATTGTTGCCATCGAGGATAACAAGATGGGGTTTTCTTCATATTGCATGAATCTATCCCTCTACATCATGTCATCTTGCTTAAGGCGTTACTCTGTTTTTAAACTTAATACTCTAGATGCATGCTGGATAGCGGTCGATGAGTGGAGTAATAGTAGTAGATGCATGCAGGAGTCGGTCTACTTGTCTCGGACGTGATGCCTATATACATGATCATACCTAGATATTCTCATAACTATGCTCAATTATGTCAATTGCTCGATAGTAATTTGTTCACCCACTGTAGAATACTTATGCTCTCAAGAGAAGCCATTAGTGAAACCTATGGCCCCCGGGTCTATCTTTATCATATTGATCTCCTACTACTTAATTATTTCCTTTGCTATTTACTTTGCCTTTATTTTACTTTGCATCTTTTATCATAAAAATACCAAAAATATTATCTTATCATATCTATCAGATCTCACTCTCGTAAGTGGCCTTATAGGGATTGACAACCCCTATTTGCATTGGTTGCGAGGATTTATTTGTTTTGTGCAGGTACGAGGGACTCGCGCGTAGCCTCCTACTGGATTGATACCTTGGTTCTCAAAAACTGAGGGAAATACTCACGCTCCTTTGCTGCATCATCCCTTCCTCTTCGGGGAAAACCAACGCAGTGCTCAAGAGGTAGCAATAACCAATAGCGGAACCTGGATGCTCATATTAGCTCCTACATATTCTACGAAGATCTTTATCGATCAAACTGCATAACAACATGCGTTGTTCCTGAAGGAAATATGCCCTAGAGGCAATAATAAAGTTATTATTTATTTCCTTATATCAGATAAATGTTTATTATTCATGCTAGAATTGTATTAACCGCAAACATAATACATGTGTGAATACATAGACAAACATAGTGTCACTAGTATGCCTCTACTTGACTAGCTCGTTGATCAAAGATGGTTATGTTTCCTAACCATAGACATGAGTTGTCATTTGATTAATGGGATCACATCATTAGGAGAATGATGTGATTGACTTGACCCATTCCGTTAGCATAGCACTTGATCGTTTAGTTTGTTGCTATTGCTTTCTTCATGACTTATACATGTTCCTATGACTATGAGATTATGCAACTCCCGTTTACCAGAGGAACACTTTGTGTGCCACCAAACGTCACAACGTAACTGGGTGATTATAAAGGTGCTCTACAGGTGTCTCCGAAGGTACTTGTTGGGTTGGTGTATTTCGAGATTAGGATTTGTCACTCCGATTGTCGGAGAGGTATCTCTGGGCCATCTCGGTAATGCACATCACATAAGCCTTGCAAGCACTGCAACTAATAATTTAGTTGCGGGATAATGTATTACGGAACAAGTAAAGAGACTTGCCGGTAACGAGATTGAACTAGGTATTGAGATACCGACGATCAAATCTCGGGCAAGTAACATACCGATGAGAAAGGGAACAACGTATGTTGTTATGCGGTCTGACCGATAAATATCTTTGTAGAATAGGTGGGAGCCAATATGAGCATCCAGGTTCCGCTATTGGTTATTGACCAGAGATGTGTCTCGGTCATGTCTACATTGTTCTCGAACCCGTAGGGTCCGCACGCTTAAGGTTTCGATGACAGTTATATTATGAGTTTATGAGTTTTGATGTACCGAAGGAGTTCGGAGTCCCGGATGAGATCGGGGACATGACGAGGAGTCTCGAAATGGTCGAGACGTAAAGATCGATATATTGGACGACTATATTCGGACATCGGAAAGGTTCCGAGTGATTCGGGTATTTTTCGGAGTACCGGGGAGTTACGGGAATATGGGGGAAGAAGTATATGGGCCTTATTGGACTTTAGGGGAGAGGGAGAGGCAGGCCGCGCCCCCCCATTGACTAGTCCGAATTGTACTAGGGGGAGGGGCGGCGCCCGCTCCTTCCTTCTCTTCCATCTTCCCATTCCTTGTCTCCTACTACTTGGAAGGACTCCTAGTTGTACTAGGAAAGGGGGAATCCTACTCCCGGTGGGAGTAGACTCCCCTAGGGCGTGCCATAGAGAGGGCCGGCCCTCCCCTCCTCCACTCCTTTATATACGGGGGCAGGGGGCACTCCAAAGACACACAAGTTGATCTTCGTGATCCTTCTCTTAGCCGTGTGCGGTGCCCCCCTCCACCATAATCCTCGATAATATTGTAGCAGTGCTTAGGTGAAGCCCTGCGACGGTAGAACATCAAGATCGTCACCACGCTGTCGTGCTGACGGAACTCATCCCCGACACTTTGCTGGATCGGAGTCCGGGGATCGTCATCGAGCTGAACGTGTGCTAGAACTCGGAGGTGCCGTAGTTTCGGTGCTTGATCGGTCAGGCCGTGAAGACGTACGACTACATCAACCGCGTTGTGCTAACGCTTCCGCTTCCGGTCTACAGACAACACTCTCCCCTCTCGTTGCTATGCATCACCATGATCTTGCGTGTGCGTAGGAATTTTTTTGAAATTACTACGTTCCCCAACAGTGGCATCAGAGCCTAGGTTTTATGCATTGATGTTGTGCACGAGTAGAACACAAGTGAGTTGTGGGCGATATAAGTCATACTGCTTACCATCATGTCATACTTTGGTTCGGCATATTGTTGGATGAAGCAGCCCAGACCGACATTACGCGTACGCTTACGCGAGACTGGTTCTACAGACGTGCCTTGCACACAGGTGGCTAGCGGGTGTCAGTTTCTCCAACTTTAGTTGAACTAAGTGTGGCTACGCCCGGTCCTTGCGAAGGTTAAAACAGCACCAACTTGACAAACTATCGTTGTGGTTTTGATGCGTAGGTAAGAACGGTTCTTGCTAAGCCCGTAGCAGCCACGTAAAACTTGCAACAACAAAGTAGAGGACGTCTAACTTGTTTTTGCAGGGCATGTTGTGATATGATATGGTCAAGACATGATGCTAAATTTTATTGTATGAGATGATCATGTTTTGTAACCGAGTTATCGGCAACTGGCAGGAGCCATATGGTTGTCGCTTTATTGTATGCAATGCAATTGCGCTGTAATGCTTTACTTTATCACTAAGCGGTAGCAATAGTCATGGAAGCATAAGATTGGCGAGACGACAACGATGCTACGATGGTGATCATGGTGTCGCGCCGGTGACGATGGTGATCATGACAGTGTTTTGAAGATGGAGATCACAAGCACAAGATGATGATGGCCATATCATATCACTTATATTGATTGCATGTGATGTTTATCTTTTATGCATCTTATCTTGCTTTGATTGACGGTAGCATTATAAGATGATCCCTCACTAAATTATCAAAGTATAAGTGTTCTCCCTGAGTATGCACCATTGCGAAAGTTCTTCGTGCTGAGACACCACGTGATGATCGGGTGTGATAGGCTCTACGTGCAAATATAACGGGTGCAAAACAGTTGCACACGCGGAATACTCAGGTTTAACTTGACGAGCCTAGCATATAACAGATATGGCCTTGGAACACGGAGACCGAAAGGTCGAGCGTGAATCATATAGTAGATATGATCAACATATTGATGTTCACCATTGATACTACTCCATCTCACGTGATGATCGGACATGGTTTAGTTGATTTGGATCACGTGATCACTTAGAGGATTAGAGGGATATCTTTCTAAGTGGGAGTTCTTAAGTAATATGATTAATTGAACTTAAATTTATCATGAACTTAGTACCTGATAGTATCTTGCTTGTCTATGTTTGATTGTAGATAGATGGCTCGTGTTGTTGTTCCGTTGAATTTTAATGCGTTCCTTGAGAAAGCAAAGTTGAAAGATGATGGTAGCAATTACACAGACTGGGTCCGTAACTTGAGGATTATCCTCATTGCTGCACAGAAGAATTACGTCCTGGAAGCACCGCTAAGTGCTAAGCCTACTGCAGGAGCAACACCATATGTTATGAACGTCTGGCAGAGCAAAGCTGATGACTACTCGATAGTTCAGTGTGCCATGCTTTACGGCTTAGAACCGGGTCTTCAACAATGTTTTGAACGTCATGGAGCATATGAGATGTTCCAGGAGTTGAAGTTAATATTTCAAGCAAATGCCTGGATTGAGAGATATGAAGTCTCCAATAAGTTCTATAGCTGCAAGATGGAGGAGAATAGTTCTGTCAGTGAACATATACTCAAAATGTCTGGGTATCATAATCACTTGACTCAACTGGGGGTTAATCTTCCTGTTGATAGTGTCATTGACAGAGTTCTTCAATCACTGCCGCCAAGCTACAAAAGCTTCGTGATGAACTATAATATGCAAGGGATGAATAAGACTATTCCTGAGCTCTTCGCAATGCTAAAAGCCGTGGAGGTAGAAATCAAGAAGGAGCATCAAGTGTTGATGGTCAATAAGACCACCAGTTTCGAGAAAAAGGGCAAAGGGAAGAAGAAAGGGAACTTTAAGAAGAACAGCAAACAAGTTGCTACTCAGGAGAAGAAACCCAAGTCTAGACCTAAGCCTGAAACTGAGTGCTTCTACTACAAGCAGACTGGTCACTAGAAGCGGAACTGCCCCAAATATTTGGCGGATAAGAAGGATGGCAAAGTGAACAAAGGTATATGTGATATACATGTTATTGATGTGTACCTTACTAATGCTCGCAGTAGCACCTGGGTATTTGATACTGGTTCTGTTGCTAACATTTGCAACTCGAAATAGGGGCTACGGATCAAGCGAAGATTGGCTAAGGACGAGGTGACGATGCACATGGGAAATGGTTCCAAAGTCGATGTGATCGCGGTCGGCACGCTACCTCTACATCTACCTTCGGGATTAGTGTTAGAACTAAATAATTGTTATTTGGTGCCAGCGTTGAGCATGAACATTATATCTGGATCTTGTTTGATGTGAGACGGTTATTCATTTAAATCAGAGAATAATGGTCGTTCTATTTATATGAGTAATATCTTTTATGGTCATGCACCCTTGAAGAGTGGTCTATTTTTGATGAATCTCGGTAGTAGTGATACACATATTCATAATGTTGAAATCAAAAGATGCAGAGTTGATAATGATAGTGCAACTTATTTGTGGCACTGCCGTTTAGGTCATATCGGTATAAAGCGCATGAAGAAACTCCATACTGATGGACTTTTAGAACCACTTGATTATGAATCACTTGGTACTTGTGAACCGTGCCTCATGGGTAAGATGACTAAAACGCCGTTCTCCGGTACTATGGAGAGAGCAACGGATTTGTTGGAAATCATACATACAGATGTATGTGGTCCAATGAATGTTGAGGCCCATGGCGGATATCGTTATTTTTTCACCTTCACAGATGATTTAAGAAGATATGGGTATATCTACTTAATGAAACATAAGTCTGAAACATTTGAAAGGTTCAAAGAATTTCAGAGTGAAGTTGAAAATCATCGTAACAAGAAAATAAAGTTTCTACGATCTGATCGTGGAGGAGAATATTTGAGTTACGAGTTTGGTATACATTTGAAACAATGCGGAATAGTTTCGCAACTCACGCCACCCGGAACACCACAGCGTAATGGTGTGTCCGAACGTTGTAATCGTACTTTATTAGATATGGTGCGATCTATGATGTCTCTTACTGATTTACCGTTATCATTTTGGGGTTATGCTTTAGAGACGGCTGCATTCACGTTAAATAGGACACCATCGAAATCCGTTGAGACGACGCCTTATGAACTGTGGTTTGGCAAGAAACCAAAGTTGTCGTTTCTGAAAGTTTGGGGCTGTGATGCTTATGTGAAAAAGTTTCGACCTGATAAGCTCGAACCCAAATCGGAGAAATGTGTCTTCATAGGATACCCAAAGGAGACTGTTGGGTACACCTTCTATCATAGATCCGAAGGCAAGACTTTTGTTGCTAAATCGGAGTTTTTCTAGAGAAGGAGTTTCTCTCGAAAGAAGTGAGTGGGAAAAAAGTAGAACTTGATGAGGTAACTGTACCTACTCCCTTATTGGAAAGCGGTACATCACAGAAACCGGTTTCTGTGACACCTACACCAATTAGTGAGGAAGCTAATGATAATGATCATGAAACTTCAGATCAAGTTACTACCGAACCTCGTAGATCAACCAGAGTAAGATCCGCACCAGAGTGGTACAGTAATCCTATTCTGAAAGTCATGCTACTAGATCATGATGAACCTACGAACTATGAAGAAGCGATGGTGAGCCCAGATTCCGCAAAATGGCTAGAAGCCATGAAATCTGAGATGGGATCCATGTATGAGAACAAAGTGTGGACTTTGGTTGACTTGCCCGTTGATCGGCAAGCAATTGAGAATAAATAGATCTTCAAGAAGAAGACTGACGCTGACGGTAATGTTACTGTCTATAAAGCTCGACTTATTGCAAAAGGTTTTCGACAAGTTCAAGGCATTGAGTACGATGAGACCTTCTCACCCGTAGCGATGCTTAAGTCTGTCCGAATCATGTTAGCAATTGTCGCATTTTATGATTATGAAATTTGGCAAATGGATGTCGAAACTGCATTCCTGAATGGATTTCTGGAAAAAGAGTTGTATATGATGCAACCAGAAGGTTTTGTCGATCCAAAGGGAGCTAACAAAGTGTGCAAGCTCCAGTGATTCATTTATGGACTGGTGCAAGCCTCTCGAAGTTGGAATAAATGCTTTGATAGTGTGATCAAAGCATTTGGTTTTGTACAAACTTTTGGAGAAGCCTGTATTTACAAGAAAGTGAGTGGGAGCTCTGTAGCATTTCTGATATTATATGTGGATGACATATTGATTGGAAATGATATAGAATTTCTGAATAGCATAAAGGGATACTTGAATAAGAGTTTTTCAATGAAAGACCTCGGTGAAGCTGCTTACATATTGGGCATTAAGATCTATAGAGATAGATCAAGACGCTTAATTGGACTTTCACAAAGCACATACCTTGACAAAGTTTTGAAGAAGTTCAAAATGGATCAAGCAAAGAAAGGGCTCTTGCCTGTGTTACAAGATGTGAAATTGAGTAAGACTCAATGTCCGACCGCCGCAGAAGATAGAGAGAAAATGAAAGATGCTCCCTATGCTTCAGCCATAGGCTCTATCATGTATGCAATGCTGTGTACTAGACCTGATGTGTGCCTTGTTATAAGTCTAGCAGGGAGGTACCAAAGTAATCCAGGAGTGGATCACTGGACAGTGGTCAAGAACATCCTGAAATACCTGAAAAGGACTAAGGATATGTTTCTCATATATGGAGGTGAAAAAGAGCTCATCGTAAATGGTTATGTTGATGCAAGCTTTGACACTGATCCGGACGATTCTAAATCGCAAACCGGATACGTGTTTTTACTAAAGGGTGGAGCTGTCAGTTGGTGCAGTTCTAAACAAAGCGTCGTGGCGGGATCTACATGTGAAGCAGAGTACATAGCTGCTTCGGAAGCAGCAAATGAAGGAGTCTGGATGAAGGAGTTCATATCCGATCTAGGTGTCATACCTAGTGCATCGGGTCCAATGAAAATCTTTTGTGACAATACTGGTGCAATTGCCTTGGCAAAGGAATCCAGATTTCACAACACAACCAAGCACATCAAGAGACGCTTCAATTCCATTCGGGATTTAGTCCAAGTGGGAGACATAGAAATTTGCAAGATACACACGGTTCTGAATGTCGCAGACCCGCTGACTAAGCCTCTTCCACGAGCAAAACATGATCAGCACCAAGGCTCCATGGGTGTCAGAATCATTACTGTGTAATCTAGATTATTGACTCTAGTGCAAGTGGGAGACTGAAGGAAATATGCCCTAGAGGCAATAATAAAGTTATTATTTATTTCCTTATATCATGATAAATGTTTATTATTCATGCTAGAATTATATTAACCGGAAACATAATACATGTGTGAATACATAGACAAACATAGTGTCACTAGTATGCCTCTACTTGACTAGCTCGTTGATCAAAGATGGTTATGTTTCCTAACCATAGACATGAGTTGTCATTTGATTAACGGGATCACATCATTAGGAGAATGATGTGATTGACTTGACCCATTCCGTTAGCATAGCACTTGATCGTTTAGTTTGTTGCTATTGCTTTCTTCATGACTTATACATGTTCCTACGACTATGAGATTATGCAACTCCCGTTTACCGGAGGAACACTTTGTGTGCCACCAAACGTCACAACGTAACTGGGTGATTATAAAGGTGCTCTACAAGTGTCTCCGAAGGTACTTGTTGGGTTGGCGTATTTCGAGATTAGGATTTGTCACTCCGATTGTCGGAGAGGTATCTCTAGGCCCTCTCGGTAATGCACATCACGTAAGCCTTGCAAGCACTGCAACTAATAAGTTAGTTGCGGGATGATGTATTACGGAACGACTAAAGAGACTTGCCGGTAACGAGATTGAACTAGGTATTGAGATACCGACGATCAAATCTCGGGCAAGTAACATACCGATGACAAAGGGAACAACGTATGTTGTTATGCGGTCTGACCGATAAAGATCTTCGTAGAATATGTGGGAGCCAATATGAGCATCCAGGTTCTGCTATTGGTTATTGACCGGAGACATGTCTCGGTCATGTCTACATTGTTCTCGAACCCGTAGGGTCCGCACGCTTAAGGTTTCGATAACAGTTATATTATGAGTTTTGATGTACCGAAGGAGTTCGGAGTCCCGGATGAGATCGGGGACATGACGAGGAGTCTCGAAATGGTCGAGACGTAAAGATCGATATATTGGACGACTATATTCAGACATCGGAAAGGTTCCGAGTGATTCGGGTATTTTTCGGAGTACCGGGGAGTTACGGGAATACGGGGGAAGAAGTATATGGGCCTTATTGGGCTTTAGGGGAGAGGGAGAGGCAGGCCGCGCGCCTCCCCATTGACTAGTCCGAATTGGACTAGGGGGAGGGGCGGCGCCCCCTCCTTCCTTCTCTTCCCTCCTCCCCTTCCTTGTCTCCTACTCCTACTACTTGGAAGGACTCCTAGTTGTACTAAGAAAGGGAGAATCCTACTCCCGGTGGGAGTAGGACTCCCCTAGGGCGCGCCATAGAGAGGGCCGGCCCTCCCCTCCTCCACTCCTTTATATACGGGGACAGGGGGCACCCCAAAGACACACAAGTTGATCTTCGTGATCCTTCTCTTAGCCGTGTGCGATGCCCCCCTCCACCATAATCCTCGATAATATTGTAGCAGTGCTTAGGCGAAGCCCTGCGACGGTAGAACATCAAGATCGTCACCATGCCGTCGTGCTGACGGAACTCATTCCCGACACTTTGCTGGATCGGAGTCCGGGGATCGTCATCGAGCTGAACGTGTGCTAGAACTCGGAGGTGCTGTAGTTTCGGTGCTTGATCGGTCGGGCCGTGAAGACGTACGACTACATCAACCGCGTTGTGCTAACGCTTCCGCTTCCGGTCTACGAGGGTATGTAGACAACACTCTCCCCTCTCGTTGCTATGCATCACCATGATCTTGCGTGTGCATAGGATTTTTTTTGAAATTACTACGTTCCCCAACAGTTCCCTTTGTCATCGGTATGTTACTTGCCCGAGATTCGATCGTCGGTATCTCAATACCTAGCTCAATCTCGTTACCGACAAGTCTCTTTACTCGATCCATAATGCATCATCCCGCAACTAACTCATTAGTTGCATTGCTTGCAAGGCTTATAGTGATGTACATTACCGAGAGGGCCCAGAGATACCTCTCCGACAATCGGAGTGGCAAATCCTAATCTCGATCTATGCCAACTCAACAAGTATCATCGGAGACACCTGTAGAGCACCTTTATAATCACCCAGTTACGTTGTGACGTTTGGTAGCACACAAAGTGTTCCTCCCGTAATCGGGAGTTGCATAATCTCATAGTCATAGGAACTTGTATAAGTCATGAAGAAAGCAATAGCAGCAAACTAAAACGATCAAATGCTAAGCTAACGGAATGGGTCAAGTCAATCACATCATTCTCCTAATGATGTGATCCCATTTATCAAATGATAACTCATGTCTATGGTTAGGAAACATAACCATCTTTGATTAACGAGCTAGTCAAGTAGAGGCATACTAGTGACACTTTGTGTGTCTATGTGTTCACACATGTATTATGTTTCCGGTTAATACAATTCTAGCATGAATAATAAACATTTATCATGATATAAGGAAATAAATAATAACTTTATTATTGCCTCTAGGGCATATTTCCTTCACTTTTAACATCCAACCTCCAATGAGCATAAACACGTTATTTGGGACGTGACTTAATGGAGTAGACATACACATGGCTAAACATATTCGGATAGGGATATGTGCTTTATTATGGGCTATATGGAACAGTAGAAATGATATGATTTTTAATGGTACACCATTCATCAATTTTTTGCAGGTTATCTACACAGCTACAGCCTGGATCCGTATGTGGTCGTTACTCACTCATGTGGACTACAGGGGGCCTATGGTTATTGGGTGCAAACGCTGGAAGACGGTAGTACGGGCTATCTTCAGCCGATTTGGATGGCGAGTTAATAATAGGCTAGGTGTGTAGGCATCGTAGCCTGTTCTTTATCGCCAGATGTGGCGCTTTATTGCCGGATGTGGCGCTTTGCATGCTTATTTTCTCCTTTTTTGCTTAGATTTTGAGCTTACTTGGATGTTAAGACTTTGTTTCAATTTCTAATGATATGGCTGCATGTATCGACTGATGCAGAAGCCGGAGGTATTCCTTCTTTTCCAAAAAAAAGCTGCATGCCTGAATCGAAGTATGTAACAGCCAGTATATAGCGATCATGAGATATTCAATAGTGGCTCTAGTGGCACACAGCTATACAAAAGCATTGTGTTTTATATGGTCAGTACTAAATTACCTTAAATCATGACTCACAACCAGTATCGTGTGGTCTTTCTTTAGGTCCTTTAGGAGATTCACAACATCAGCCCGAGCTTTCCAATCTGATGATGAAGATACAAATTCAGTAACCACATCAAGGAAGAACATATACTAATTTCGACAAACTATTTGAGACCACACAATAATCCTAGCAAGTGTGAGATGTGGCCCAAGGATGATAGGATGCATAAGCAGAATTATATTAAACAACAGAACACATTGTGCATTTAGATGGGTTTTGAAATGAACCGACAGATAGGAAAGAAAATAATCCACAAATATTAGTTTGATATGGGCACCCAAATACATACCAAGACCAGCGAGGGGCTCATCAAGCAACAATAAATCAGGAGTTTGAACCTAGAAAATCAGAAGACAAAGGCAAAATATTATCCATCCTCACTTCTAAAAATAGAACAGTCAACCCATACTAAAGTAATGCAAACAATACCAGCTGAATTGCCAAAGCAAGTCGCCGCTTAAACCCACCACTGAGAGACTGTGGATCCTTATCCAATGAAATGGCACTTGGACCAACCTAGCGTGAAACAAATTATCTTCAGAAAACAATTGTGTGTAGTCTCAAACAAGTTCACTCCAGAATGGATCAGAATGGTATCTATGAGAGATAATCATTACAGAGTTAATAGCTTTCTGAAGTTTTAATCTCAGGTGCTCCCTCAAAGCAATGTCTGCCTTTTGCCTTGGCCATCCAAAAGTAACTTCTTCAAGTATAGTATCTGATAAGAAGTACCTACAGGTATAAACTATCTTATTTTGCAGTGAAACTTCTCAAGCACTCACACAGATCATAAGCATTCATGTTAATATGTAATACACTTATTAGTGAAAGTAGTAATTCAATGTTCAAACCTCTCAGGAAACTGAAATACAATACCAACTCTTTCAGGAGCTAACACTTCCGACAGACCCATTGGATTTCCACTATAATCATACTTCTGAATGCAAATTGAACCAGAGGTAGGTTCTGATAGACCGGCCAAAAGCTGAGGAATCAAGCTATCACCTTTAGATGAAGATACAGAGTAGAACATGCCATGCAACATTTCCGTGGGATCCGACGTCGCTCATGTGACCGACGCAAGTCGTGATCAGTTAGCCAGGAGGAATCATTAGCCTCAATAAATTGTGAAACCTACCCCGCCATAAAATAATAGTATATGTTTCCAATGCCAATAAAAAGTAGCCCATCCAATGGTATTTAACATCGATAAAATGGCCAAATAAAGCACACGCCAACCAGAAATATCACAAGTACTGTTGTGCCTTGGGCCATCGACAGAAGGCTTGGTGGGGAAAACCTCGGCGCGCCAAGTGATTCGATGTGCAATACCTCTAATATTGATTTGTGTCGAATATTGGCAGGACAAACCTCGCGCCAAGCGGAATATATTTTCCAGTATTTTGGGTGTGAATGATGAACAATCAATGCGGGGAGAAATATTTGCAACATGTCATATGGTTCTCCCTATTTTTTGTAGTATTTTCAAAGGGGGTTTCCCTGGTATATCGGGCATATGAGTGAACTATTAAGCCGTGAAAAAATGACTTGCAATCGTGCAATATCCATGGTTTCTTACAAGTTGTTTACTTATATTTTTCACTAGAGAAAATCAAACGATGCATGGTTTATTGCAATGAATCAAGTGGTTTGAAATACACATGATCTTTGGGGAACTCACATATCACAAGCACTCAGCATTCTTGCAATTAATCAATTGCTTTAACATACAAATGATCTTTGGGGAGCTTGCATTTCACAAGCATGCGGGCTTCATACGCATTTCCTCACCAGTCACCAAATATTTCCCTAGATTTGGAGGCATACGGCGCACACGCCTCTCCAACTTCTAGTCATATCTCTTATCCCACTACCTTCAATCTCTCTTATCGAACTCTGGGGGAGGGGAATGACCACAAGAATAACACATGAAAGGAGTGGGCACAACATAGAGAGGGGTTGCTCGATACTCCTTGTGTTCGCACATGTGGCCGTGGAAGGAACTTCATAGCCAAATCAAGAGGATGGCAAAGTCGTTGAGCTATAAGGTGTAGACGTAAGAGGCCGGAACACGAGAACAGTGACGTTTTCTAGCTTTTTCCGCCAATTTTCCCCAATGCTTCCTATTCCTAAGACACACATGAAAGCTCTATGGTTCCTAGCTCCGTCTTCTTCTGACATTTTGGCTTTTCTTTTTTTGACACCGCTACTACGTACCAATGTACCATATCAGTAGACCACTTTCTCTCCAAGGTGCTTTGATTTGGCTGCTAGCACCTCACTATTGTATACTGTTTGATGAATCAACAGTGTGTAGTGAAGACTCAAACATGGGTGGTATATAAAGACAGCAAAAGGTTTCTTCATAGTTGGGGGGTGCGCAACAAAAGGTCTATGGGTGCATTTCATTCGGTCAGACTCTTCAAGATACTTAACTGAGAGCGTTTCTGTGTTTGTGCACATGAACAGAGCATATGCGAAATAACATCATACTATTATTGACAAACATCCAGTAGGTGTGGAGTCACTCTTAATAGATTTTGCAACTTGCCTTGTACCATTATAAACATTACATTAGGATCCCTAGCTAGCTATGAGCCTGTTCACAGCAACAACAAATGGGTCAGCATTCCAGCTGCACACGCACAAAAAAACGTTATGAATTTTCCGAGGAATAAAAATGTTAATCTATACAGGTAAAGGTTCCTCCTTCAAAACACCCCCATTTCCATTCTCCAGGACCGGTCTACCAGCGGGTATAGTTCTCTGCAAAACGTTTTTAATCAGATATTTTGACAGCCTCAGTTAAGCGTTGTGTTCAACAGTGGCCCCGATGGCGCATGGCTATACAAAAGTATCGTGTTCTATGGTGAGTACTAAATTACCTTAGGTCATGACTTACAACCAGTATGGTGTGGTCTTTCTTTAGGTCCCTCAGGATATTCACAACACCAACCCGAGCTTTCCAATCTGATGATGATGATACAAATTTAGTAACCACATCTAAGAGAGCATATACTATTTAAAAGAAAAATTATTTGACACCACACAATATTCCTAGCAAGTCTGGGCTGTGGCACAAAGATGACAGGATGCACAAGCAGAATTATATTAAACAACTGCTCTCGCTGATGTGCATTTAGATGGGTTCACAAATGGATCAATACAAGGGGAAGAAAATAATCTATAGATATTAGTTTGATATGGATATTTCAAGTACATACCATGTCCAGCGAGGGGCTCATCAAGCAACAATAAATCAGGAGTTTGAACCTAGAAAATAAGAAGATAAAGGCAAAATATTATCCATCTTCACTTCTAAAAACAGAACGATCCACCTGTCCTAAAATAATGAAAACATTACCAGTTGAATTGCCAAAGCAAGTCGCCGCTTAAACCCACCACTGAGAGACTGTGGATCCTTATCCAATGAAATGGCACTTTGACCAACCTAGCGTTAAACAAATTATCTTCAGAAATCAATTGTGTGTGGTCTCAAACTACAAATTCACTCCGCAACGCAACAAAATGGTATGTATGAGAGATAATCATTACAGAGTTAATGACATTCTGAAGTTTTAAAGTGAGTTGCCCCCTCAAAGGAATGTCTGCCTTTTGCCTTGGCCATCCAAAAGTAACTTCTTCAAGTATAGTATCTGATAAGAAGTACCTACAGGTTTAAAATATCTTATTTTGCAGTGAAACTTCTCAAGCACTCACAAAAATCATAAGCATTCATGCTAATATGTAAAAAACTTATTAGTGAATGTAGTAATTCAATGTTCAAACCTCTCAGGAAACTGAAATACAATACCGACTCTTTGAGGAGCTAACACTTCCGACAGACCCATTGGATTTCCACTATCATCATACTTCTGAATGCAAATTGAACCAGAGGTAGGTTCTGATAGACCGGCCAAAAGCTGAGAAATCAAACTATCACCTTAAGATGAAAGATGCAGAGTTAAACATGTCATGCAGCATTTCAATGCAAACCTGTAAAAGAGTGGTATTTCCACTCCCACTCCGTCCAAATATCAAACCAAAACTGCATGAATTAGTTGTCTCGTCAATACAAAAGGCATCCAAGAAAGACAGCTATTACAATATAAAACGCATGCTTTCCTTTTCTCCCGGAGAGAGAGACTAGTTTGATTCAATAAGTTTCGCTCAGTTCCAGGAGGTCGGTAGCTGACTTTTCTAACCTAAACAAGTGAAATTCAATATACGTCCATGTAATGTAAACGCAAACCATGGTTGCACGGATGTTATACAACGTACGGTATATCTGACAGTAGCAGTTCCCCAAACAATGGACTATTTGTTTAACATATTTGAGTTACAAACAACTTGTATTCAATCACCAATATTTATTATCGACATCAAAATTTTAATCCAGCTATTATGTATGTCTCCTATTAAAATCCCAATAGGCAAGGACGAAAGTACTACATGTGCATCATATACAATAACACTGAAGGACATAACAAAACAACAATTCAGGATACTTAACTACTGGATTATACCGATTACGGAGTGCTACCTAGCTTTTGTGTGATAAGATGCTAAGATCCTGGGCTTGAAGATCCGTATAAAGATTTAGTCAGAAGAAACGTAATGAAATCCAGATTTTCAACAAAAACTAGGGCCAGAGTTGAGGGAGATTCCTCAGTTTGGTGATTACTGAGAGTTAAACAAGTGAACTCACACATCACAAACAACCTATCAGATCTAAGAGTAATGAATCTTACCCGCAGACAAATGTTCGCCAACTTTATCAACATTAACACTACAACTAAATTGTCTCTCTAGATTAAATATAAAAAAATTGTCGAGACAGAACTAGGAAAAAATCCTCATACCACAAAAGAGGGGCAAGAAAAAAAATCACCTCCAACTGGGAGTACCCAGCTCAGACCCGTTCTGCTCGACATCTCCAAGAAAACCTCCTGGAAACCATCAAGGGACGCAAAGGATAAGAGACCGAAAAAAGATGAGAGCACACACGGTTCAAGGATAAGAATGGCATGCCTTGTCATCTTAACCGGACAAGATGAAATCGCAGGAGGGAAAGCGACATGGGCGAGCATAGTTTCTAAGTGGTGGGGAGCTTCAGGAAGCGGGACTCGAACAGACGAGGGACTGGAAAGTGCAGAAGTATGGTCAGATGGAAACTGATGTGCAGCAAAGTGAAACAAATGCCTCAGTTTCAATTCAGGAGAACAATGTCTCACAAAAAAGATCAAGAGCAGGAAGATTGCAATTCATCTAGTAGCAGTTCAGCTATAAGCCCAATGTTGTCAATGGCATGATAAAGTAACAATTATGTAAATTCACATCCTATAGTGAGATGAGATGATAAAGCTACAGTTGATGCTTACAATCAACTTCCTCGTGAAACTTCTGAAAATGGAGGCAGCAAGTTCAGTATTGTCTACACTCTACAATACCAAAGAAGCTACTGTACTTCAAACAAAAGCCTTAAGCTTCGTTGTGGTTTCTTCACATTTCGTAACCAAGAACGATGCTATGTCAGGATTACTGCTAAGTTCAGTTTTATAACTAACAATGACACTGCAACTGCAAAGCCAGACAAAACTACCTAGAATAGTGCACTAACATTGGTGTTGCTCAGTTCCGGATTACAGAAAATCCACCGCATCTGCATTGAACAGCGGCCAAACGTGCTAGCTCCTGGTGTGCAGCTAGAAAATTTTCTCACCAGAGTCAGAAAACGCAGACTTCAGACGGACTGGGACTCGAGGTTCCAATCCTGGCCGCCAATGGAGCAGGGAGGAGATGGGAGCGTCGAACGCCGCCGTCCTACTGCCACGATGGGGAGGGCGTCGGCCCGCACTGGCTCAGCGTTGACCAGGGAAGGGCGTTGAGCAGGGAAATCGAGGGGGCGTCGGGCGTCGCAGTCCTGTTGACTCGATGGGGAGGGGCGCCGGCCTGATGTCGACCAGGGAGAGAGAGAGAGAACAGGAGGAGGAGGAGACAGGGTAGAAAGAAAAAACAATAAATTACGGGATCAGTTGATCTATACCGTACGTTTTTAATTCGATGGCCTACCACAATAGTTTGCAAATTTTCACTGAACGGGCGTTTTCACTGGATACTTCATCTCTGAAGACGAGACCATAATAAGGATACAAAATTTATCCCTAAAAAAAGGATACAAAATTTACCTACCGTTCACATGACGACCCCCCCCCCCCTCCGTTTTTAGGGACATGACGCCCCCTTTTAGTTTGTCGAGGGGTCGGCGAGGGAGACAGATTCCCTGTCGGCGTTCCGGGCAGCGGTTGGTTCAGAGTGGTGCGATTGCCGGTGAAAACCGTGTCGACCTCGGTCATGGCGGATGATGGCGGCGTCTTGTACGTCATCTCCTTGTTGAAGGCATCGTTGGTTGCAATCGCCGTCACCTCGTTCTGACTGCTCTGGGGGAAACCCTAGATCTGGATTCCCGGATCGAACGATGAGGGGGCCTTCGGGGTCGTCCTCCCTCTTGGGGGCATCATTTTGGGGCTGGTGTTGGAACGAGAGGACAACAGGAGGAGCGTTGTTGTGTCTGCCGCAACGACGACAACGAGTATCGGCGGCATGGCGCAGCGGAGCCTCGACGACGAACGCGTGTTGATGAGCGCGCACAGGTGGTGGAGCTTTTCTGGTGTTGTGGTGAAGTCGACGACAGTATGGCCTGGCAAGCTGAATGTGTTGGCCGCTCCTGAAGATTGGATGGCGGAAGATGGTTGCGGCGGGTCCAGAGCGTGCGCATGCGGTGCGCGCTGCAGATCGGCCAGTCCAGGTGGTGCTCTCGGCCTAATGCGGGGCAGCTGCATGAGGCCATTGGATTAGATAGTGCATGTTCATGCGGTTCGGACACATTATCAAGAGTATAGGTGCTGCGACTTTATTCGCCGGATAGGTGACTTTGGGTTGATCCATGTATTCAAGTTATCAGACTGCATGCATCGATCGATGTAGAGGCCGGGGGTAATCTTTTTTTTTAAAAAAAAGTTTGCCGTGAGAAGCACTTTGTCTGAAGGATGCCTTGATCCCCTTTTATCTATTGTATGAACTCTCACGGTGGAAAGGGGGTATGGACCAATGGAGGGGGGAGGGAGAAAAAGGGTCATACTTCTGAATGCAAATTGAACCAGAGGTAGGTTCTCATAGACCGGCCAAAAGCTGAGAAATCAACCTATCACCTTAAGATGAAAGGTACGGAGTAAAACATATCATGCAACATTTTAATGCAAACCTGTAAAAGAGTGGTCTTTCCACTCCCACTCGTTCCAAATATCAAACCAAAACTGCATGAATTAATTGTCTCGTCAATACAAAAGGCGGTCAAGAAGTATGACTGTTGAGAGAGAGAGAGTGTGTGTGTGTGTGTGTGTGTGTGTTTTTGATTCAATAAGTTTTGCTCAGTTCTAGAAAGTCGCTAGCTGACTTAAGTGAAGTGAAGTTCAATATGCGTCCATGTAAAGGAAAATCATGATTGCATAAAAGTTATACAACCTACGGTATATCTGACAGTAGCAGCTCCCCAAACAAATGGATTATTTGTTGAACATATGAGTTGTGAATGGTGGACAGATTGGGTCGAGCAAACAATTCGATAAAGAGAAGAATAGCTTATGGCTTAGAAACAACGAGCATTAATATGAAATCCATGGCTTGATTCTTAAGGTGATTCCGCACCCGAGACATACTATTTGAAAGCCCTTGCTTTACCAAACTGGAGCATGAAACTTTCAACCAAATAGGAGGGAGCCGAAAGAAGAGACAAATGCCAACTATCTCTAGAGAATTAAAAAGAGGTGTGAAAAGTGTAAGGGGTCATCTTCAACTAGTAGCTAGAGCCATTCACTTTCATCTTTCACTAGAAGGCCGGGCTTTGCTGCGTCATTGGCGTTGTTGGGTTTTTTGAAAAAATAATCACTCTGTTTCAAAATATAAGTTGTATTACCCTTTTGAAAAGTCAAACCTTTTAAGTTTAATCAAATTTGTAGAGAAATATATCAAAATGCATAATATCACATCTGTATTTTTAAATTCATCATGAAATGAATTTCCATACTTTTTTGTTTGATATAGTGGATGTCAATATTTTTGCTCTGAACTAGGTCAAAGTTAAAGAAAATTTGACTTTCTACAAAACTAGTACCCTTTATATTTTGGAACTGGTGAAAGATTTACTTTGCCCAGTGGGAGGGGATGACAATGTGTGTTTTGTTTTTGTTTATATACAGTGATTTGGTGTCCTTTTTGTGGTGTGATTACCGCCAACCAAACTATATTTATGTGGGAAATAATTTGTGTCGATGGTCGCATGTACTATTATATTGGTGCTATAATATCACATGGTGGTGTTTCTTTTTTATAGTTGGTGGGAGGTGAGCGGGGTTAATATGTTTTTATAGGCTGATCGCCGCTGATTGATTTGAAAAAATCATAGGCCCGATGAAAATCGTAAACCAAATCCAAAATTGAATACCTTAATTGAATGAAAGATCTTCAAAATTAGGGAACATAATGAATTAAAAGAATTGAATGTGAGAGTTTGAGAAAGTGTTGATCCGGTCAAAATCGATTGACCCCATTCTAAAATGAATTCCTCAATTAATTGTGAGACCTTAAGAATTAGGAAGCATATTATATAGTATAAAAGAATTCAATGAGAAAGCTTTGAACAAATGTTGACCCGGTCAAAATTGGATGACCCAATTCTAGTCGGAAACCTTAATTAAATGTGGACTCTTTAAAACTAAGAAGCTTAGTGATATAGAGGATGTTTATGGATGGTAGGCTTTTGGTGCCTAACGGCGAAGAAATTATGGTGGATAGGTAGTTGGAGGAAGAGCCGTAGGATAACAATCAACAAAGTAGCAGGCAGCCGCGGCATAAGAACAGTTATGTTTTCTAACTTTCCCCATCAATTTTTCTCAATGCTTCCTATTCTTAAGTGGGACACACATCAAAACTATATGGCTCCTAGCTTCATGTTCTTGGCTTCTCGATTGTTAACACGGCTGCTGCGTATCACTTCACTAGACCATTTTTTATTAGATGAGTGAATAGTGTGTAGCGAAGACTCAAGCATATGGATGATATAAAAAGACGGCGCAACTGCATTATGGTTGAAAGGGTACTCATAGATGTGCAAGGAAAAGGTTTGCGGGTGCATTTCTTTTGGCGGTTTGCGGGCGCATTTCTTTTGGCTAGTCTCTTCAATAATTAAGAGTACTTCTGCATTAACTTGTGCACATGAGCAGACCACAAGCAAAAGATCATTCGAGGACTATTGACAAATATCCACTGGGTAAGAGCATCTCCAGCCGTTGGCCTCCCAAGAGGCATAAAAATCGCCTTCTGGGAGCGAGCCGACGATACAATCGGCGCTGGGGGCGGTTGGGCGTCCAGTCATCACCCCCAGGCGTCGAGATTGGCCCAGTTTTCGGCCCACTTTCGACGAATAAAGGCCCTATATGGACGAGAATCGGCCCATATTCGGCGTAGTTCGTCGTGGCTCGGTGTTCAATTATGAACATAAATATATTTTTATCACTTAGTTCATCACAGAAAATCAAATAGTTGAACAAAATAGTGCAACAACAAATAGTTCAATACAAATTATATAGTTCAACAAATAAAAACTCATATTTCATCACACGTCGAGCCCGGCGTCGCCCTTGAGCCTCCATAGGTATTCCACCAGATCCTGCTGCAGTTGATGATGCACATGTGGGTCTCGGATCTCCTGACACATACTGAGGTAGGCAGTCCAGGTTGCCGGTAGCTGGTGATCAACTTCGGCTAGAGGACCCTGCCTGTAGTATGGTTCAGTGTCAAACACTGGCACTTCCTGCTCGCTCTCGATGGTCATGTTGTGTAAGATGACACAACAAGTCATGATCTCCCACATTTGATCTTTCGACCAGGTCTGAGCAGGGTAGCGGACAACATCAAATCGAGATTGGAGCACATCAAAAGCCCGCTCGACATCCTTCCTGCAAGCCTCCTGCACCTTGGCAAAGTAGGACTTCTTGCCTCCTGGCACAACGTTTGAGATAGTCTTCACAAATATAGATCATCTCGGATAGATGCCATCAGCTAGGTAGTACCCCTTGTTGTAGTGCCGCCCATTGACCTCGAAGTTCACCGAAGGAGAATGACCTTCAACAAGCTTGGCAAAGACAGGGGAGCACTGCAGCACGTTGATGTCATTGTGAGTTCCTGACATACCAAAGGAGTGCCAAATCCAGAGGTCCTGTGTGGCCACCGCCTCAAGTACCACACTGCAACCGACTTTGGCGTATTTGTACATCCCCTGCCAAGCAAATGGGTAGTTCTTCCATTTTCAATGCATGCAGTCGATGCTTCCAAGCATCCCAGGAAATCCTCTTGTTGCATTCTGTGCTAGGATCCGAGCAGTGTCTTCCGCATTGGGTGTTTGCAAGTATTGTGGTCCAAACACTGCCATGACTGCCCGACAGAACTTGTAGAAGCACTCAATGGTGGTGGACTCGGCAATGCGCCCATAGTCATCGAGCGAATCACCGGGAGCTCTGTATGCAAGCATCCTCATCGTTGCCGTGCACTTTTGGATCGAGATGAATCCAAGTTTGCCGGTGCAATCCTTTTTGCACTTGAAGTAGCTGTCTAACTCCCGGATGGAATTCACAATCCTGAGGAAAAGCTTTCGGCTCATCCGATAACGACGCCGAAATGTTTTGTCGCCGTGCAGTGGAGCGTCGGCGAAGTAGTCGAAGTAGAGCATGCAGTAGCCTTCGAGACGATGTTGGTTCTTTGCTTTCATCAGCCCCTGCGCCGAGCCACCTCGCCGCGGCTTTTCATTGCTCGCCAGCAGGGCGAGCGGCGAGGACCATGAGATGTTTCTCTTCCTGGACGTCAGCCTCGGCTTCCTCCTCCAGCAGCGCGGTGAGCGCGTCCTCGTCGTCCGAGTCCATCACCGAGGCAGGCAAATCGTCGAACACCTTGCGCCCGGTGGGCGCGTACCCACCACTAAACTGCCCCTCCGAGGCCGGAAACGGCTTGAAAAACGCCCTGCTGCTGGTGGAGGGGCTGCCTCGGTGAACCTCTACTCTTTTCCCGGCGGGGATTGGCTATCTAGCGGTGAAGGGCGGTGGGCGGCGCGGGGATATAGTTGTTGGCGGCCGAGCGCGTGGGGGGTGGGAGGCGAGCCGGGGAAGAAAAACTTGACTTTTCGCCTGACGGTGTGGGCCAGCCGTGCTTTTTCCTTGCGCCGGAGCCCCCGAGCGCCCCCCAGTGCGCCGGGTTCGGCCTGCGATCGTCGGGCCCAAAAACAGGCCGAACCGGCGGATTTCAAAGTCCTGGAAGCGCGACTAGGGTGTTTTTTTGGCGCCGGTGCCGAAAAGGTGGCCTGGGGAGGCCTGTTGTGGGCACAGCTGAAAATGCTCTAAGGAGTTGGTCTTACTTAGATTTTGCAACATGCCAGTACTTTCGCTTTCTGAAAAAATAAAATAAATATTTACACTAGTAGATTTCTAGCTGGCCATGGGCATGTGACTGCAGAACAAATGGGTTAGCAAATATAGTACTCCCTTTATAGTGATCTAAATGTTTTTATATTTCTTTATGAAAAATGTAACATTCTAATTGCACGAAAATTTTCATCCTAGCTGGCTGCGAAGCACGAGAAACGTGCGGCTTCAAAAATCTCACGTCAAAACCAAGACTTGAGGTGCTGCATGCTTGCATCGCACCACATGTGGAGTGGGACACTGTAAAGTATACCCACGTGGTTGCATGGGCACTGATCTGCGCCAGTGCACCGGCCCAACTGTTGGGACGGTCTAGCCCGAACTGTCAGATCCAGTGCACTTCGACCGTCCGATCTGCTTGTTGACTTCCATCTCCTTCGTCCTCTTCGTGCGCTGCGCAGGCGCCGCCCCCTGCTCGCGTGGATGTCATCCCTTCCGCCGACCGCCACCCCCTCGCCTGGAACTCCTCCCTCCGTCGGTCGCCGCCCTCGTCGCCGGTGCTCGCCGCCCTCGTCGCTGGTGCTCGCCATCACAGCACACCGTCCTTGCCGGTTCCAGCAAGACGGCGTCGCAATCACGCCCAACGTCCCTATCCTTGCAACACTTAGCCGTCGCCGCCATATCACGTCCGTCGCAGCACCATCGTGTCGCCGGCCGCAACTCTGACCGTCGTCGTCGATGCTCGCTGCCCGAGGTTGCACGAACAAAGGCCGCCCAAATCAACGCCATTTAGATGGATGTAGCAAAAACTTCGCCGGTGGTAGCAAAAAATAGCGACGGTTGCAGCAAAATCATTGTCGCCATTGTCTAGCATCACATCTGAGCCATTAATGGATGTAGCAAATTTTCTCGTTGGTCGTAGCAAAAGCCGACGACCATTGCACAAAATAACCTCCGTCGTCGTGGGGACGTAGCTCCGTCAACGAAACATACAGCCGGATGCAGCTTTCCATGGTAGCAAAAATGTGTCGTTGAATGGATGTAGCAAAAAAAAGCATCGGTCATAGCAAAAAATGACAACGGTTGCAGCAAATCATCGTCGCCGGCGGCACGAGGTCACAGCTCCGCCGTGATGGATGTAGCAAAAACCCTCGCCGGCAGTAGCAAAATCTATCTATGGTTGAAGCTTTTTTAGTTGGGCAGTACCGATTGAAACTTTTCTACCTATGGTTGAAGCTTCTTTCAACTGTGGTTGAAGTTTTTTTAGATCACGGATGCAGCACTGTATACACGCGGTTCCGGCCATGACAGCAGGTAGCTGTGGCATCTCTGCTATCCTAGCAGCAGGCAGTCGTTGCAGTTTCATGACGACAGCAGTTTCAGCACCGTCGGTCATCTTTACATTGGCCCTGATCCATGCCGTTTGAAGCACCGGTGCAAGCAGCTGGGAGTAAAAACATCAAAGCTTCGTCGTTCATGGCGAGAAAGAAAGAAGGCTGCGAGGGAAAGAAAGGAGAGGATGCGGAGAAGAAGATAAGGTAGTTTGAAAAAAATATTATATGTGAGCCTGCCTATGTCTAGCGCGGGGGATCGCTAGACCCACGATTAAAAGGGATCACACGATCCGCACGGGTCCGGCCGAAAGCTTCGGCCGGTCTGCCGGCTGAAAACATTTCCCTGGTTGCATTGCATGGGAGCATGTCATGCGTGATTTGTTTTGCACAGAGAAGGAACGAAACAAGAGTCTGCACGCACGGCCGGTGAACGAAACAAAAGTCTCTCGCGTCGACCCGTCCACACAGCACAGCGGCTTTGCAAATTCACTCCGCTGACTTCCAAACAGCACAGCGGTTGGGAGGCCGACCACGCGAGCTTCAAGTCTCCGAGGACTAAAAGGTGGTCGGCGCCGGCACTGGACTAGCACCAAACCATCTTCGTAGGCCGGACAGGTATTCAGATACCTACTTCCTCCGTTTAGAATTACTTGTCGCAGAAATGAATGTAGACATATTTTAGTTCTAGATACACCTATTTTCGAGACAAGACGAACGGAGGGAGTACGTACATTTGCAATTTTGCATGCGTGCGTGCTTCGTAGAGTTCTCAAAAGATCAAGATCGAAGAGCACGCTCGTTTGCTTCCTGCAATGGAGAATCGCGGCGGCCGCTGCACAGCTTGTTTGTCGCCAGCGTGGTGGCTCTTGTTTTTCTTTATTTGCAAAAATAATTCAAATCTATTATTAAAGTACAAAGAACCTCAAACATAATAAAAATTACATCAAAATACTGAGACCACCGAAGGATTACTATCGCCGTCAGAACGAGCCACCGATACGCCATCATCATGGCTCTCGTTGACTTAAGATCTTCGCCGCACGCTTCGTGCGGTGCGCCGATGCAGCGTGGCCCATGCCGTAAAAGCAGAAATATCACAAGTATGGTCGTGCCTTGGTCAGCGATCGGACATGCAACACCTTTAATGTTGCTTTACGTCTAATATTGGTGAAACAAACCTCACGCCAATGTATTTTTCTTGTGTTTTGGATGTGTATGTACGGAAGAACAATCAACATGGGGCAAGTCATCTGAAAAAATTATTTTCATCAGTCAATTCCTATCAGCCGTTGGATAGTACAAAACAAACGGTCAAGATTGCATCTTCAACCTCCTGCTGCTTGCTTCTTCAACTTCAAACCGCCTCGTTGCCGCCTGCTTCTGCCGCCCGCGGCCCGCAGCGCTTCGCGCACACTCGCCACACCGCCCTCCCCCCATCCACGGCCCACCGTCGTGCTGCTGGCCATCCCTCTAGCCCCGATGCCGATGGAGATTTTTCCCGGCGACCATGCACTACCGCCGTGCTGCCACCCCCACCACCGCTGTCCTCCGGCGAACTTCTTCGCCCTTCTAAAAATCGACTGACCCAAAACCGAAGTCGGTCAACTGATGACATTTAGCTAATGTGTCTATTGACCCAAAACCGAAGTCAATCAACTGATGACATTTAGCTAATGTGTCTATTGACCCAAAACCGAAGTCAGTCGATTGACATTTAGCTAATGTGTCTATTGTTTGTTCAAGTGTCTGTTCAAGAAGCCTTTCTTCCTTCTTTGTTCTTCTTCGTGTTGGCTTGTCCGTACCCGAAACAGAACATGTAATTCTTGTTCTGCTCGTTCTGGAAGGTTCTGGAAGCTGCGGAATCAATCCCGCCTGGGGCCCTCATCTTTCGTATGGTTCTATGATGCCGAATCAATCCATCTTGTGGCCTACATCTTGTAATAATCACGGTAAATGCTGAATCAGGGACCGTACTAAATGATGTTAAACACGTCGGATGCTATGATAGACAATCGGTACGTTCCTCCCTGTTCCAAATACATGTAATATCTTGCCCTCTCATGTTCGGCATTAATGGAGAAAATGATGAATGCGGTCAGGACTTCAGTGATACCCATTCCGGCAAGATTTACCGCATTCCAGATCCGTGGGGTTCTGATTTCAGGATCAGCTAGAGCTAGGAGCAGAAAGCACTTGTTTGCAATCTACCCTTGTCTTATGTTTTTCCATGTTTTTTGTGGTATCTCCTGGCGGGTTTTCCCTAGTATATCGGACGTACCAGTGAACTATTAAGCCGTAAAAAGATGACTTGCATTTGTGCATAATCTATGGTTTCTTGCAAACTGTTTGCTTGTATTTTTCACTATAGAAACTCAAATGATGCATGGTTTCTTGAAATTAGTAAGTGTTTTAAAATGCAAGTGATCTTTGGGGAACTCACATTTCACAAGCACTCAACATTGGAGATACTAGGCTTGGCACGCACATGCTCACCAGTCACTAAACACTTCCTATGGATTTGGAAGCAAAGGGCCACGATGTGTCTCCGGTGTGTAGCTATATCCCACTAGCTTTTATCTATCTCATCGAATGATCGGAGAGGGGAATGACCACAAGAATAACACATGAAGGGACGAGCGAGCTGAACACAGGGAGGGGTTGCTCGTTGAGAAGCTCGATACTCCTTGTGCTGGCATACCCGGCCACGGAAGGTATATCATGGCCAAATCAAGAGGATGGTCAAGTTGTTGGGGTAAAAGGAGTAGATGACCACTGGAGTAATCGGCAAGATGCCGGAGCATGAGAATGGTGTCGTTTTCTATCCTTCTCCATCAAATTTCCCCAAGGCATCCCATTCTTAAGACACACATCAAAACTCTGATTCCTAGTTACATGTTCTTCCATTTTGGCTTCTCCTTTCTTAAAATGGCTACTATGTATCATTGTACTAGACCTTTTTCTCTCCTCGGTGCTTTGCTTGGGTCGTTACCAATACCGCTTCGCTATTGTAGATGGTTTGATGAATCAATATTATGTAGCGAAGACTCAAATATGAGTGGTATATAAAGACAGCAAAAAGTGCATTCATGGTCGAGGAGTTGCGCAATGAAAGGTCCATGGGTGCATTTCATTCGGTCGGACTCTTCAAAATACTTTAACTGAGAGCACCTCTGTTTTTGTGCACATGAATAGAGCATTCGCAAAGTAGCATCCTACTATTATTCAAAAACATCAAGTGGGTGTAGAGTCACTCCTAATAGATTTTGTATCATGCCATTATACTATTTGACCAAAGCAGAGGGCTAGGTTACAACATGTACGAGACACATGAGCTCTCTCTCCTGAAACCCATCTAGGGTTAGGCCGCCTCCACCCTCTCCCTACCGCCATCGAATCACCACCGGACAAAGCCCAGGCGGGGGGAGGATGGCAGCGACGGGGCATCCCTCCCACGTGGTTATGGGCATGGTTGCAGCGGTTCTCGTGTGGCGTCCAGGTGGAGATGGTGGTGACCTTGGCTGGTGATAACCCACAAGTATATGGGATCGCAACAGTTTTCGAGGGTAGAGTATTCAACCCAAATTTATTGATTCGACACAAGGGGAGCCAAAGAATATTCTCAAGTATTAGCAAATGAGTTGTCAATCAACCACACCTGGAAACTTAGTATCTGCAGCAAAGTGTTTAGTAGCAAAGTAATATGATAGTAGTGGAACGGTAGCAAAAGGCAACTATAGCAAAAGTAATATTTTTAGTGTTTTGTAGTGATGATAGCAATAGCAACGGAAAAGTAAATAAGCGAAGAACAATATATGGAAAACTCGTAGGCAATGGATCAGTGATAGAGAATTATGCCGGATGTGGTTCATCATGTAACAGTCATAACCTAGTGTGACACATAACTAGCTCCAATTCATCAATGTAATGTAGGCATGTATTCCGAATATAGTCATACGTGCTTATGGAAAAGAACTTGTATGACATCTTTTGTCCTACCCTCCCGTGGCAGTGGGGTCCTAGTGGAAACTAAGGGATATTAAGGCCTCCTTTTAATAGAGTACCGGACCAAAGCATTAACAAATAGTGAATACATGAACTCCTCAAACTACGGTCATCACCGGGAGTGGTCCCGATTATTGTCACTTCGGGGTTACCGGATCATAACAGGTAGTAGGTGACTATACACTTGCAAGATAGGATCAAGAACTCGCATATATTCATGAAAACATATTAGGTTCAGATCTGAAATCATGGCACTCGGGCCCTAGTGACAAGCATTAAGCATAGCAAAGTCATAGCAACATCAATCTCAGAACATAGTGGATACTGTTGGAAATATGCCCTAGAGGCAATAATAAATTAGTTATTATTATATTATATTTCATTGTTCATGATAATCATTTATTATCCATGCTAGAATTGTATTGATAGAAAACTCAGATACATGTGTGGATACATAGACAACACCATGTCCCTAGTAAGCCTCTAGTTGACTAGCTCGTTGATCAATAGATGGTTACGGTTTCCTGACCATGGACATTGGATGTCGTTGATAACAGGATCACATCATTAGGAGAATAATGTGATGGACAAGACCCAATCCTAAGCCTAGCACAAAGATCGTGTAGTTCGTATGCTAAAGCTTTTCTAATGTCAAGTATCATTTCCTTAGACCATGAGATTGTGCAACTCCCGGATACCATAGGAGTGCTTTGGGTGTGCCAAACGTCACAACGTAACTGGGTGGCTATAAAGGTACACTACGGGTATCTCCGAAAGTGTCTGTTGGGTTGGCACGAATCGAGACTGGGATTTGTCACTCTGTGTAACGGAGAGGTATCTCTGGGCCCACTCGGTAGGACATCATCATAATGTGCACAATGTGACCAAGGAGTTGATCACGGGATGATGTGTTATGGAACGAGTAAAGAGACTTGCCGGTAACAAGATTGAACAAGGTATCGGCTACCGATGATCAAATCTCGGGCAAGTATCATACCGATAGACAAAGGGAATTGTATACGAGATTGATTGAATCCTTAACATCGTGGTTCATCCGATGAGATCATCGTAGAGCATGTGGGAGACAACATGGGTATCCAGATCCCGCTGTTGGTTATTGACCGGAGAGTTGTCTCGGCCATGTCTGCATGACTCCCGAGCCCGTAGGGTCTACACACTTAAGGTTCGATGACGCTAGGGTTATAGGGAATAGATGTACGTGGTTACTGAATGTTGTTCGGAGTCCCAGATGAGATCCTGGACGTCACGAGGAGTTCCGGAATGGTCCGGAGGTAAAGATTTATATATGGGAAGTCATCATACGGTCACCGGAATAATTCGGGGGTTACCGGTATTGTACCGGGACCATCGGAGGGGTTCCGGGGGTCCACCTGCCCTGGAGGGCCCTATGAGCTGTGTGTGGAGAGGGACCAGCCCCTTAGTGGGCTGGGCGCCTCCCCCTAGGGCCCATGCGCCTAGGGTTGGGGGAACCCTAAAGGTGGGGCGCCCTCCTTGCCTTGGGGGGCAAGGCAACCCCCTGGCCGCCGCCCCCTCCTCAGATTGGATCTGAGGGGCCCGGCCCCCCTCTCCCTTGCCCATATATATATGTGGGGGTGGGAGGGCAGCCGCACCCAAGTTTTGGCGTAGCCCTCCCCGTCTCCCAAGTCCTTCTCCTCTCCCGCGATGCTTGGCGAAGCCCTGCAGGATTGCCACACTCCTCCTTCACCACCACGCCATCGTGCTGCTGCTGGATGGAGTCTTCCCCAACCTCTCCTTCTCCCCTTGCTGGATCAAGGCGTGGGAGACGTCACTGGGCTGCACGTGTGTTGAACGCGGAGGAGCCGTTGTTCGGCGCTTAGATCGGAATCAACCGCGATCTGAATCGCTGTGAGTACGACTCCTTCATCTGCGTTCTTGCAACGCTTCCGTTTAGCGATCTACAAGGGTATGTAGATGCACTCTCCTTCCCCTCGTTGCTAGATTACTCCATAGATTGATCTTGGTGATGCGTAGAAAATTTTAAATTTCTGCTACGATCCCCAACAGTGGCATCATGAGCTAGGTCTATGCGTAGTTTCTATGCACGAGTAGAACACAAAACAGTTGTGGGCGTCGATATTGTCAATTTACTTGCTGTTACTAGTCTTATCTTGATTCGGCGGCATCGTGGGATGAAGCGGCCCGGACCGACCTTACACGTACGCTTACATGAGACTGGTTCCACCGACCGACATGCACTAGTTGCATAAGGTGGCTAGCGGTTGTTTGTCTCTCCCACTTTAGTCGGATCGGATTCAATGAAAAGGGTCCTTATGAAGGGTAAATAGAAATTGGCATATCACGTTGTGGTTTTCGCGTAGGTAAGAAACGTTCTTGCTAGAAACCTATAGGAGCCACGTAAAAACTTGCAACAACAATTAGAGGACGTCTAACTTGTTTTGCAGCATATGCATTGTGATGTGATATGGCCAAAAGGATGTGATGTATGAGATTGATCATGTTCTTGTAATAGGAATCACGACTTGCATGTCGATGAGTATGACAACTGGCAGGAGCCATAGGAGTTGTCTTAATTTATTTATGACCTGCGTGTCAACATAAACGTCATGTAATTACTTTACTTTATTGCTAAAGTGTTAGCCATAGTAGTAGAAGTAATAGATGACGAGACAACTTCAAGAAGACACGATGATGGAGATCATGGTGTCATGCCGGTGACAACGATGATCATGGAGCCCCGAAGATGGAGATCAAAAGGAGCAAAATGATATTGGCCATATCATGTCACTATTTGATTGCATGTGATGTTTATCATGTTTTTACATCTTATTTGCTTAGAACGACGGTAGCTTAAATAAGATGATCCCTCACTAAAATTTCAAGAAAAGTGTTTCCCCTAACTATGCACCGTTGCGAAGGTTCGTTGTTTCGAAGCACCACGTGATGATCGGGTGTGATAGATTCTAACGTTCGAATACAACGGGTGTTGACGAGCCTAGCATGTACAGACATGGCCTCGGGACACATGCGGAACACTTAGGTTGACTTGACGAGCCTAGCATGTACAGGCATGGCCTCGGAACATGGAAGACCGAAAGGTCGAACATGAGTCGTATAGAAGATACGATCAACATGAGATGTTCACCGTTGATGACTAGTCCGTCTCACGTGATGATCGGACACGGCCTAGTCGATTCGGATCATGTTTCACTTAGATGACTAGAGGGATGTCTATCTGAGTGGGAGTTCATTAAATAATTTGATTAGATGAACTCAATTATCATGAACATAGTCTAAATTGTCTTTGCAAATATGTTGTAGACAAATAGCTCACGTTGTAGCTCCCTGTTTTAATACGTTCCTGGAGAAAAGATTAAGTTGAAAGATATTGTAAGCAATGATGCGGACTAGGTCCGTAGTCCGAGGAGTGTCCTCACTGCTACACAGAAGGCTTACGTCTTTGATGCACCGCTCGATGTGCAAACCCCTACAATGTCGTCTGTGGATGTTGTGAACACCTGACAGACACATCCTGATGACTACTTAATAGTTTAGTGCACCATACTTTACAGTTTAGAATCGGGATTCCAATGACGTTTTGAACGCCATAAGACATATGAGATGTTACAAGAGCTGAAATTGGGATTTTAGGCTAATGCTCGTGTTGAGAGGTATGAGACCTCTGACAAGTTCTTTTGCCAACAAGATGGAGGAGAATAGCTCAGCTAGTGAGCATGTGCTCAGTATGTCTGGGTGCTACAATCACTTAAATCAAGTGGGAGTTAAACTTCCAGATAAGATAGTGATTGATAGAGTTCTCTAGCCACTATCACTAAGCTACTAAATCTTCGTGATGAACTATGAAATGCAAAGGATGGAGTTGATCCCGGAGCTGTTCGCGGTGCTTAAGACCGCAAAAGGTAGAAATCAAGAAGGAGCATCAAGTGTTGATGGTTTAACAAGACCACTGGTTTCAAGAAGGGCAAGGGCTAGAAGGGAAACTTCACGGATGGCAAACCAATTGCCGCTCCAGTGAAGGAACCCAAGGTTGAACCCAAAGCCGAGACTAAGTGCTTCTATTGTAAGGGGAACGGTCACTGGTAGCGGAACTACCCCAAATGCATGGTAGATAAGAAGGCTGGCAACTTCAACAAAGTATATACGTGTTATTAATGTGTACCTCACTAGTACTCCTGGTAGCACCTGGGTATTGGATACCAGTTCAGTTGCTATTATTGGTGACTTGAAGCAAAAGCTACGGACTAAACGGATACTGGCTAAGGGCGAGGTAACGATGTGTGTTGGAAGTGTTTCCGAAGTTGATGAGATCACCATCGCACGCTTCATCTGCCTTCGGGATAAATGTTATCAGGTGTCTACGTTGAGCATGAATATGATTAGATCATGTTCATTGCAATACGGTTATTCATTTAAGTTAGAGAATACTGGTTATTCTGTTTACATGAATAATGCCTTTCATGGTCATGCACCCTATGTGAATGGTTCATCGAATCTCGGTCGTGGTAATACACATGTTCATGCCAAAAGATGTAGAGTTAATAATGATAGTACCACTTTGTTGTGGCACTGCCGCTTAGGTCATATTGGCGTAAGATGCATGAAGAAACTCCATATCGATGGATGTTTGGAGTCACTTGATTTTGAGTCGCTTGACACATGTGTGCCATGCCTCATGGGCAGGATGACTAAGACCCTGTTTTCAGGTACAATGAAATGGGCAAGTGACTTGTTGGAAATCATGCATGCTGATGCGTGTGATCCAATGAGAATTGAAGCGTGCAGTGGATATCGCTATTTTCTCATCTTCACTGATGATTTGGGTAGATATAGGTATATTTACTTAATGAAGCACAAGTATGAAAAGTTTGAAAAGTTCAAGCGATTTTAGAGTGAAGTTAAGAATCATCATAACAAGAAGATCATGTTCCCATGATCTGATCAAAAGGGGATTTTCTGAGTTATGAGTTTGGCAATCACTTAAGACATTGTGGAATTGTTTCACAGTTGAAGCCACCTGGAACACCACAGATAAATGGTGTGTCCGGACGTCGTAATCGAACCTTATGAGATATGGTGCGATCTATGATGTCTCTTACTGATCTACCGTTTTTCATTTTGAGGATATGCGTTAGAGACAGCTGCTTTCACTTTAGATAGGACACCATCTAAGTCTGTTGAGATGACGTCGTGTGAACATTTGTTTGGCAAGAAACCAAAGTTGTCGTTTCTTAATGTTTGGGGCTGCGATGCTTAAGGCTTCAGCCAGAGAAGCTCGAACCCAAAGCGGACAAACACATCTTCATAGGATGCCCAAAGGTGACAGTTGGATACACCTTCTATCTCAGATCCGAGGGCAAATTGTTTGTCGCTAAGAACGGGTCCTTTCTCGAGAAGGAGTTTCTCTCGAAAGAATTGAGTGGGAGGAAGATAGAATTTGATGAGGTTGTCGAACCTTTACTTCAACCAGAGAGTGATGCAACACAGAAAGATGTTCTCTGTGGCGCCTACATCTGTTGAAGAGGAAGTTAATGATAGTGATCATGAAGCTTCGGATCAAGTTGCTATCGAACCTCGTAGGTCGACAAGGATATGTACTACTCATAAGTGGTACGGTAATCCTGTCTTATATATCATGTTGTTAGAGAACAATGAAGCTACGAGCTATGGAGAAGTGATGGTGGGCCCGTATTCCGACAAATGGTTAGAAGCCATGAAATCCGATATAGGATCCATGTATCAGAACAAAGTATGGACTTTGGTGGACTTCCCCGATGATCGGCAAGCCATTGAGATAAATGGATCTTTAAGAAGAAGACGGACTTGGACGGTAATGTTACCGTCTATGAAGCTCGACTTGTGGGAAAGAGTCTTTTCACAAGTTCAAGGAGTTGACTATGATGAGAATTTCTCACCCGTAGCGATGCTTAAGTCCGTCGGAATCATGTTAGCATTAGCTGTATTTTTTGATTATGAAATCTGACAGATGGATGTCAAAACAAGTTTTCTTACTAGTTTTCGTAAGAAAAAGTTGTATGTGATACAATAAAAGGTTTTGTTGATCCTAAGGATGCTAAAAGGTATGCTGGCTCTAGCAATCCTTCTATGGACTAGAGCAAGCATCTCGGAGTCGGAATATATGCTTTGATAGAGTGATCAAAGCTTTTAGGTTTATACAATGTTTGCTAGAAACTTGTATTTACAAGAAAGTGAGTGGGAGCACTACAACATTTCTGATAAGTATATGTGGATGACATATTGTTGATCTGAAATAATGTAGAATTTCTGGAAAGCATAAAACGGTTGTTTGAAGAGTGATTTTCAAAGGAAGGCCTGGATAAAGCTGCTTACAAATTGGGCATCAAGATCTATAGAGATAGATCAAAACGCCTGATGATACTTTCAAAGAACGCACACCTTGACATGATTTTGAAGGAGTTCAAAATAGATCAGTCAAAGAAGGGGTTCTTACCTGAGTTGTAAGGTGTGAAGTTGAGTAAGACTCAAAGATTGACCATGGCAGAAGAAAAAGGAAGGACGAAGGTCGTCCCCTATTCTTTTGCCATAGGCTCTATACGGTATGCCATGCTGAGTACCGCACCAGATGTGTGCCTTGCCACATGTCTGGCAAGAGGGTACAAAGGTGATCTAGGAGTAGATCACCAGATAGCAGTCAAAATTATCCTTAGAGGAATAAGGAAATGTTTCTCGGTTATGGAGGTGATAAAGAGTTCGACATAAAGAGTTACGTCGATGCAAGCTTAACACCTATCCGGATAGCTCTGAGTAGAGATACCGGATACGTATAATGGAGCAACAATTTGGAATAGCTCCAAGTGGAACGTGGTAGCAGCATCTACGATATAAAGTTTTGCGAAATACATAGGGATCTGAATATGGCAAGACCCGTTGACTACAACCTCTCTCACAAGCATAACATGATCAAACCCAGAACTCATTGAGTGTTAATCACATAGTGATGTGAACTAGATTATTGAGTCTAGTAAACTCTTGGATGTTGGTCACATGGCGATGTGACCTGTGAGTGTTAATCACATGGCGATGTGAACTAGATTATTGACTCTAGTGCAAGTGGGAGACTATTGGAAATATGCCCTAGAGGCAATAATAAATTAGTTATTATTATATATATTTCATTGTTCATGATAATCGTTTATTATCCATGCTAGAATTGTATTGATAGGAAACTCAGATACATGTGTGGATACATAGACAACACCATGTCCCTAGTAAGCCTCTAGTTGACTAGCTCGTTGATCAATAGATGGTTACGGTTTCCTGACCATGGACATTGGATGTTGTTGATAACGGGATCACATCATTAGGAGAATGATGTGATGGACAAGACCCAATCCTAAGCCTAGCACAAAGATCGTGTAGTTCGTATGCTAAAGCTTTTCTAATGTCAAGTATCATTTCCTTAGACCATGAGATTGTGCAACTCCCGGATACCGTAGGAGTGCTTTGGGTGTGCCAAACATCACAACGTAAATGGGTGGCTATAAAGGTACACTACGGGTATCTCCGAAAGTGTCTGTTGGGTTGGCACGAATCGAGACTGGGATTTGTCACTCCGTGTAACGGAGAGGTATCTCTGGGCCCACTCGGTAGGACATCATCATAATGTGCAAAATGTGACCAAGGAGTTGATCACGGGATGATGTGTTACGGAACGAGTAAAGAGACTTGCCAGTAACGAGATTGAACAAGGTATCGGATACCGACGATCGAATCTCGGGCAAGTATCGTACCGACAGACAAAGGGAATTGTATACGGGATTGATTGAATCCTAGACATCATGGTTCATCCGATGAGATCATCGTGGAGCATGTGGGAGCCAACATGGGTATCCAGATCCCGCTGTTGGTTATTGACCGGAGAGTTGTCTCGGCCATGTCTGCATGACTCCCGAGCCCATAGGGTCTACACACTTAAGGTTCGATGACGCTAGGATTATAGGGAATAGATGTACGTGGTTACCGAATGTTGTTCGAAGTCCCGGATGAGATCCCGGACGTCATGAGGAGTTCCGGAATGGTCCGGAGGTAAATATTTATATATGGGAAGTCATCATACGGTCACCGGAATAATTCGGGGGTTATCGATATTGTACCGGGACCACCGGAGGGGTTCCGGGGGTCCACCTGCCCCGGAGGGCCCTATGAGCTGTGTGTGGAGAGGGACCAGCCCCTTAGTGGGCTGGGCGCCTCCCCCCCTAGGGCCCATGCGCCTAGGGTTTGGGGGAACCCTAAAGGGGGGGCGCCCCCTTGCCTTGGGGGGCAAGGCAACCCCCCTGGCCGCCGCCCCCTCCTCAGATTGGATCTGAGGGGGTCGGGCCCCCTCTCCCTTGCCCCTATATATATGTGGGGGTGGGAGGGCAGCCGCACCCAAGTTCTGGCGTAGCCCTCCCCCTCTCCCAAGTCCTTCTCTCCCGCGATGCTTGGCGAAGCCCTGCAGGATTGCCACGCTCCTCCTTCACCACCACGCCGTCGTGCTGCTGCTGGATGGAGTCTTCCCCAACCTCTCCTTCTCCCCTTGCTGGATCAAGGCGTGGGAGACGTCACTGGGCTGCACGTGTGTTGAACGCGGAGGCGCCGTTGTTCGGCGCTTAGATCGGAATCAACCGCGATCTGAATCGCTGCGAGTACGACTCCTTCATCCCCGTTCTTGCAACGCTTCCGTTTAGCGATCTACAAGGGTATGTAGATGCACTCTCCTTCCCCTCCTTTCTAGATTACTCCATAGATTTATCTTGGTGATGCGTAGAAAATTTTAAATTTCTGCTACAATCCCCAACAGATACTATGGATCAAACCCTAACAAAACTAACTCGATTACATGGTAAATCTCATCCAACCCATCACCGTCCAGCAAGCCTACGATGGAATTACTCACGCACGGCGGTAAGTATCATGAAATTGGTGATGGAGGATGGTTGATGATGACGACGGTGACGAATTCCCCTCTCCGGAGCCCCGAACTGACTCCAGATCAGCCCTCCCGAGAGAGTTTAGGGCTTGGCGGAGGCTCCGTATCGTAAAACACGATGAATCCTTCTTCTTTATTTTTTTCTCCCCGAACACGAATATATGGAGTTGGAGTTGAGGTCGGTGGAGCTCTAGGGGGCCCACGAGGTAGGGGGTGCCCCCACCCTCGTGGCTAGGGTGCGGGCCCCCTGGCCTTGATTCTTTGCCAGCATTTTTTATTATTTCCAAAAATAATCTCCATGGAGTTTCAGGTCATTCCGAGAACTTTTTATTTCTGCACATAAATAACACCATGGCAATTCTGCTAAAAACAGCGTCAGTCCGGGTTAGTTCCATTCAAATCATGCAAGTTAGAGTCCAAAACAAGGGCAAAAGTGTTCGGAAAAGTAGATACGACGGAGACGTATTAGTTCGCGGTGTTGGCCTGTGGTGGAGGGCACCTCATCTTCGGTAACTCCGGCTGGCACAGTGGCTTCCTGGCACGGTACATCAGTTGTTGAATGTTCTGGCATTCACGACGGCATCCTGAGCAGTCATATATGGCACATCGGCTCAGTTGGTGGTGAGGTTGGTGCCTCCCGCATTGTGGCGGCGCCCTCATCACTCAGGAAGTGTTTGTGCCAGTGTGGGGGTGGCGACACTTGCAGGTCTTCCCGCATTCGTTCGGTAATGTGGGGGTGCGTAGGAAGATTTGCTCCGGGCAAAAGTTGACATCGCGATGCCTGCGGACGTCACACTCCTCCTGGGGGTCGTTGTCGAGCTCTTCTACATCCTCAGCTCTTGGGTCACATCTTCGGGTCAAGGTTGAGCGGCGTGAGATTCCCTCCTGAGGGTGTCGCCTTGAAGTTTTTGTTACCGTGGGTGCTTTCCAAGGGCTGGACTAGCACGACATCGTGGCCAAGGTGGAGCAGCGTAGCATCTACCACATCGACGACAATGAGTCTCGGTGGCGTGGTGCTGCAGGGGCTCTGTTGGGAAACGTATCATGGAAAACAAAAAAAATCTACGCTCACACAAAGATCTACCCATGGAGATGCATAGCAACAAGGGGGAGAGTGTGTCTACGTACCCTCGTAGACCGAAAGCGGAAACGTTTGACAACGTGGTTGATGTAGTCGAACTTCTTCTAGCTCCGACCGATCAAGCACCGAACGTACGACACCTCCGAGTTCTGCACACATTCAGCTCGGTGATGTCCCTCGCCTTCTTGATCCAGCAAAGTGTAGAGGTTGTAGATGAGTTCCGTTAGCACGACGGCGTGGTGATGGTGATGATGAAGTGATCCGCGCAGGGCTTCGCCTAAGCACCGCGAGAATATGACCGGGGGTGTAAACTATGGAGGAGGCGCCGCACACGGCTAACAATTGATGTTCTATATGCTAGGCGCCCCCCCTCATATATATAGGTGGGAGGGAGAGGGGAGAGGCCAAGGGATGCCCTAAGTGGGTCCGAAACCCACATGGGCTCCTACCCTGGTTCGCCCCCCCTCCCCCTTCCTTGTATGGGCGCCATGGGAAGGAAGGGGGAGGTGGCGCCCCCCCTTTCTCCCTTGAGGAGGGGAAGGAAGGAGGGACTTGCCCTCCCCCTTTTCCTTTCCCTAGGGCTGGCCGGCCTGGTGGAGGGGCACACCAGCCCCTTCTAGGCTGGTCTGTTCCTCCCTTGGCCCATTAAGCCCATATCTTTGCCGAGGGTGCCCGGAACCCCTTTCAGTGACCCTATATGTACTCGGTACCCTCCGAAACACTTCCAGTGTCCGAATACCATCGTCCTATATATCACTCTTTACCTCTCCACCATTTCGAGACTCCTCGTCATGTTCGTGATCTATCTGGGACTCTGAAAAACATTCGGTCATCAAATCACATAACTCATATAATATAATATCGTCATCGAATGTTAAGCGTGCGGACCCTACGGGTTCGAGAACTATGTAGACATGACCGAGACACCTCTCCGGTCAATAACCAATAGCGGAACCTGGATTCTCATATTGGCTCCTACATATTGTATGAAGATCTTTATCGGTCGAACCGTTATGAGAACATACGTTATTCCCTTTGTCCATCGGTATGTTACTTACCCGCGATTCGATCGTTGGTATCTTCATACCTAGTTCAATCTCGTTATCGGCAAGTCTCTTTACTCGATCTGTAATACATCACCTAGTGACCAACTCCTTAGTATTTGCTTGCAAACTTATGATGTGTATTACCGAGAGGGCCCAGAGATGCCTCTCCGTTACTCGGAGTGACAAATCCTAATCTCGATCTATGCCAACCCAACAAACACCTTCGGAGATACTTGTAGAGCATCTTTATGATCACCCAGTTACGTTGTGATGTTTGATATCACACAAGGCATTCCTTCGGTATCTGGGAGTTGCATAATCTCATAGTCGAATGAATATGTGTTTGACATTAAGAAAGCAATAGCAATATACTGAACGGTCATTATGCTAAGCTAATGGATGGGTCTTGTCCATCACATCATTCTCCTAATGATGTGATCCCGTTATCAAATGACAACTCATGTCCATGGTCAGGAAACCTTAACCATCTTTGATCAATGAGCTAGTCAAGTAGAGGCTCACTAGGGACAAAGTGTTTGTCTATGTATTCACACATGTATTTAGGATTCCGATCAATACAATTCTAAAATGAATAATAAACAATTATCATGAATAAGGAAATATAAAATAACAACTTTATTATTGCCTCTAAGGCATATTTCCTTCAGGCTCGACGGAGGATGTGTGATGATGGACACACGCATGGCGGTGGCGATGTTTGGCGCCATGGCGCCATTGACAGCTGGCCGGTCTAGCAATGATGATGCAGATTTCTTCCTGGAGATGGATCATCCGTACGATGGTGGTGGTGGCTTCTGAGGTGTGTGTTGGAAATATGCCCTAGAGGCAATAATAAAAGAATTATTATTATATTTCCTTGTTCATGATAATTGTCTTTATTCATGCTATAATTGTGTTATCCGGAAATCGTAATACATGTGTGCATAATAGACACCAACATGTCCCTAGTGAGCCTCTAGTTGACTAGCTCGTTGATCAACAGATAGTCATGGTTTCCTGACTATGGACACTGGATGTCATTGATAACGAGATCACATCATTGGGAGAATGATGTGATGGACAAGATCCAATCCTAAACATAGCACAAGATCGTATAGTTCGTTTGCTAGAGTTTTCCAATGTCAAGTATCTTTTCCTTAGACCATGAGATCGTGTAACTCCCGGATACCGTAGGAGTGCTTTGGGTATGCCAAACGTCACAACGTAACTGGGTGACTATAAAGGTAGACTACGGGTATCTCCGAAAGTGTCTGTTGGGTGACATGGATCAAGACTGGGATTTGTCACTCCGTATGACGGAGAGGTATCACTGGGCCCACTCGGTAATGCATCATCATAATGAGCTCAGAGTGACCAAGTGTCTGGTCACGGGATCATGCATTACGGTACGAGTAAAGTGACTTGCCGGTAACGAGATTGAACGAGGTATTGGGATACCGACGATCGAATCTCGGGCAAGTAACATATCGATAGACAAAGGGAATAGCGTACGGGATTGATTGAATCCTCGACATCGTGGTTCATCCGATGAGATCATCGTGGAGCATGTGGGAGCCAACATGGGTATCCAGATCCCGCTGTTGGTTATTGACCGGAGAGTCGTCTCGGTCATGTCTGCTTGTCTCCCGAACCCGTAGGGTCTACACACTTAAGGTTCGGTGACGCTAGGGTTATGAAGATATGTATATGCAGAAACCCGAATGTTGTTCGGAGTCCCGGATGAGATCCCGGACGTCACGAGGAGTTCCGGAATGGTCCGGAGGTAAAGAATTATATATAGGAAGTGCTATTTCGGGCATCGGGACAAGTTTCGGGGTTATCGGTATTGTACCGGGACCACCGGAAGGGTCCCGGGGGTCCACCGGGTGGGGCCACCTGTCCCGGGGGCCACATGGGCTGTAGGGGGTGCGCCTTGGCCTAGATGGGCCAAGGGCACCAGCCCCTATAGGCCCATGCGCCTAGGGTTTCCACCATGGAAGAGTCCATGTGGTGGAAGGCACCCCTAGGTGCCTTGGGGGGGAGGGAAACCTCCCCTTGGCCGCCGCCCCCCCTAGTAGATGCCATCTACTAGGGCCGGCGCCCCCCTGGCACCCCTATATATAGTGGGGGGGAGAGGAGGGATTTTACACCAGCCCCTGGCGCCTCCATCTCCCCCCGTTACGTCTCTCCCTCGTAGTCTCGGCGAAGCCCTGCTGCTGTGACGCCCTGCATCCACCACCACGCCGTCGTGCTGCTGGATCTTCATCAACCTCTCCTTCCCCCTTGCTGGATCAAGAAGGAGGAGACGTCTCCCGTCCCGTACGTGTGTTGAACGCGGAGGTGCCGTCCGTTCGGCGCTGGTCATCGGTGATTTGGATCACGTCGAGTACGACTACATCATCACCGTTCTTTTGAACGCTTCCGCTCGCGATCTACAAAGGTATGTAGATGCATCCAATCACTCGTTGCTAGATGAACTCCTAGATGATCTTGGTGAAACGAGTAGGAAAATTTTTGTTTTCTGCAACGTTCCCCAACAGTGGCATCATGAGCTAGGTCTATGCGTAGTTCTTCTTGCGCGAGTAGAACACAATTTGTTGTGGGCGTAGATTTGTCAACTTTCTTGCCGTTACTAGTCCTTTCTTGCTTCAGCGGTATTGTGGGATGAAGCGGCCCGGACCAACCTTACACGTACGCTTACGTGAGACCGGTTCCACCGACTAACATGCACTAGTTGCATAAGGTGGCTGGCGGGTGTCTGTCTCTCCTACTTTAGTTGGAGCGGAATCGATGAACAGGGTCCTTATGAAGGGTAAATAGAAGTTGACAAATCACGTTGTGGCTTTAACGTAGGTAAGAAAACGTTCTTGCTAGAACCCTAATTCAGCCACGTAAAACTTGCAACAACAATTAGAGGACGTCTAACTTGTTTTTGCAGCAAGTGGTTTGTGATATGATATGGCCAAAGTTGTGATGAATGATGAATGATCTATATGTGATGTATGAGATGTTCATGCTATTGTAATAGGAATCACGACTTGCATGTCGATGAGTATGACAACCGGCAGGAGCCATAGGAGTTGTCTTTATTCTTTTATATGACCTGCGTGTCATCAAGAAACGCCATGTAAATTACTTTACTTTATTGCTAAACGCGTTAGCCATAGTAGTAGAAGTAATAGTTGGCGAGCAACTTCATGGAGACACTATGATGGAGATCATGGTGTCAAGCCGGTGACAAGATGATCATGGAGCCCCAAGATGGAGATCAAAGGAGCTATGTGATATTGGCCATATCATGTCACGTTTATTATTTGATTGCATGTGATGTTTATCATGTTTTGCATCTTGTTTACTTAGAACGACGGTAGTAAATAAGGTGATCCCTCATACTAATTTCAAGAAGTGTTCCCCCTAACTGTGCACCGTTGCGACAGTTCGCTGTTTCAAAACACCACGTGATGATCGGGTGTTTTATTCAGACGTTCACATACAACGGGTGTAAGACAGATTTACACATGCAAACACTTAGGTTGACTTGACGAGCCTAGCATGTACAGACATGGCCTCGGAACACGGAAGACCGAAAGGTCGAGCATGAGTCGTATAGAAGATACGATCAACATGAAGATGTTCACCGATGTTGACTAGTCCGTCTCACGTGATGATCGGACACGGTCTAGTTTAACTCGGATCATGTAATACTTAGATGACTAGAGGGATGTCTAATCTAAGTGGGAGTTCATTAATAATTTGATTAGTTGAACTTAATTATCATGAACTTAGTCTAAATATTTTACAATATGTCTTGTAGATTAAATGGCCAACGTAGTCCTCAACTTCAACGCGTTCCTAGAGAAAACCAAGCTGAAAGACGATGGCAGCAACTATACGGACTGGGTCCGGAACCTGAGGATCATCCTCATAGCTGCCAAGAAAGATTATGTCCTACAAGCACCGCTTGGTGACGCACCCGTTCTCCCTGCAGAACAAGATGTTATGAACGCTTGGCAGGCACGTTTCGATGACTACTCCCTCGTTCAGTGCGGCATGCTTTACAGCCTAGAGCCGGGGCTCCAAAAGCGTTTTGAGAGACATGGAGCATATGAGATGTTCGAAGAGCTGAAAATGGTTTTCCAAGCTCATGCCCGGGTCGAGAGATATGAAGTCTCCGACAAATTCTTCAGCTGTAAGATGGAGGAAAACAGTTCTGTCAGTGAGCACATACTCACTATGTCTGGGTTGCATAACCGCTTGACTCAGCTGGGAGTTAATCTCCCGGATGATGCGGTCATTGACAGAATCCTCCAGTCGCTTCCACCAAGCTACAAGAGCTTTGTGATGAACTTCAATATGCAGGGGATGGAAAAGACCATTCCTGAAGTATTTGCTATGCTGAAATCAGCAGAGGTAGAAGTCAGGAAGGAACATCAAGTGTTGATGGTCAATAAAACCACTAAGTTCAAGAAAGGCAAGGGTAAAAAGAACTTCAAGAAGGACGGCAAGGAGGTTGCCGCGCCCGGCAAGCAAGCTGCCGGGAAGAAGCCAAAGAATGGACCCAAGCCCGAGACTGAGTGCTTTTATTGCAAGGGAAGCGGTCACTGGAAGCGGAACTGCCCTAAGTACTTAGCGGATAAGAAGGCCGGCAAAACAAAAGGTATATGTGATATACATGTAATTGATGTGTACCTTACTAGTGCCCGTAGTAGCTCCTGGGTATTTGATACCGGTGCAGTTGCTCACATTTGTAACTCAAAGCAGGGGCTGCGGAATAAGCGGAAACTGGCAAAGGACGAGGTGACGATGCGCGTCGGGAATGGTTCCAAGGTCAATGTGATCGCCGTCGGCACGCTACCTCTGCATCTCCCTTCGGGATTAGTTTTAAACCTTAATAATTGTTATTTAGTGCCAGCTTTGAGCATGAACATTGTATCAGGATCTCGTTTAATTCGAGATGGCTACTCTTTTAAATCTGAGAATAATGGTTGTTCCATTTTATGAGAGATATGTTTTATGGTCATGCTCCTATGGTGAATGGTTTATTCTTTATGAATCTCGAACGTGATGCTACACATGTTCATAATGTGAGTACCAAAAGAAGTAAGGTTGATAATGATAGTCCCACATACCTGTGGCACTGCCGCCTTGGTCACATAGGTGTCAAACGCATGAAGAAGCTCCATGCTGATGGACTTTTAGAGTCTCTTGATTATGAATCATTTGACACATGCGAACCATGCCTTATGGGTAAAATGACCAAGACTCCGTTCTCAGGAACAATGGAGCGAGCAACCGACTTATTGGAAATCATACATACTGATGTGTGCGGTCCAATGAGTGTTGAGGCTCGCGGTGGCTATCGTTATGTTCTCACCCTCACTGATGATTTAAGTAGGTATGGGTATATCTACTTAATGAAACACAAGTCTGAAACCTTTGAAAAGTTCAAGGAATTTCAGAGTGAGGTTGAAAATCAACGTGACAGGAAAATCAAGTTTCTACGATCAGATCGTGGAGGAGAATACTTGAGTCACGAGTTTGGGGCACACTTAAGAAAATGTGGAATAGTTTCACAACTCACGCCGCCTGGAACACCTCAGCGTAATGGTGTGTCCGAACGTCGTAATCGCACTCTGTTAGATATGGTGCGATCTATGATGTCTCTTACCGATTTACCGCTTTCTTTTTGGGGCTATGCTTTAGAGACTGCCGCATTCACTTTAAATAGGGCTCCGTCGAAATCCGTTGAGACGACACCGTATGAATTATGGTTTGGGAAGAAACCTAAGCTGTCGTTTCTAAAAGTTTGGGGATGCGATGCTTATGTCAAGAAACTTCAACCTGAAAAGCTCGAACCCAAGTCGGAAAAATGCGTCTTCATAGGATACCCAAAAGAAACTATTGGGTACACCTTCTACCTCAGATCCGAAGGCAAGATCTTTGTTGCCAAGAATGGGTCCTTTCTGGAGAAAGAGTTTCTCTCGAAAGAAGTAAGTGGGAGGAAAGTAGAGCTTGATGAAGTATTACCTCTTGAACCGGAAAATGGCGCAACTCAAGAAAATGTTCCTGAGGTGCCTGCACCGACTAGAGAGGAAGTTAATGACAATGATCAAGATACTTCTGATCAAGCCCCTACTGAAATTCGAAGGTCCACAAGGACACGTTCCGCACCAGAGTGGTACGGCAACCCTGTCTTGGAAATCATGCTGTTAGACAACGGTGAACCTTCGAACTATGAAGAAGCGATGGCGGGCCCGGATTCCGACAAATGGCTAGAAGCCATGAAATCCGAGATAGGATCCATGTATGAAAACAAAGTATGGACTTTGACTGACTTGCCCGTTGAGCGGCGAGCCATAGAAAATAAATGGATCTTTAAGAAGAAGACAGACGCGGATGGTAATGTGACCATCTATAAAGCTCGGCTTGTCGCTAAGGGTTATCGACAAGTTCAAGGGGTTGACTACGATGAGACTTTCTCACCGGTAGCGAAGCTGAAGTCCGTCCGAATCATGTTAGCAATTGCCGCATTCTATGATTACGAAATATGGCAAATGGACGTCAAAACGGCATTCCTTAATGGTTTCCTTAAGGAAGAATTGTATATGATACAGCCGGAAGGTTTTGTCGATCCTAAGAATGCTGACAAAGTGTGCAAGCTCCAACGCTCGATTTATGGGCTGGTGCAAGCATCTCGGAGTTGGAACATTCGCTTTGATGAGATGATCAAAGCGTTTGGGTTTACACAGACTTATGGAGAAGCCTGCGTTTACAAGAAAGTGAGTGGGAGCTCTGTAGCATTTCTCATATTATATGTAGATGACATACTTTTGATGGGAAATGATATAGAACTCTTGGACAGCATCAAGGCCTACTTGAATAAAAGTTTTTCAATGAAGGACCTTGGAGAAGCTGCTTATATATTAGGCATCAAAATCTATAGAGATAGATCAAGACGCCTCATAGGTCTTTCACAAAGCACATACCTTGATAAGATATTGAAGAAGTTCAATATGGATCAATCCAAGAAGGGGTTCTTGCCTGTGTTACAAGGTGTGAAATTGAGCTCAGCTCAATGTCCGACCACGGCAGAAGATATAGAAGAGATGAGCGTCATCCCCTATGCCTCAGCCATAGGTTCTATTATGTATGCCATGCTGTGTACCAGACCTGATGTTAACCTTGCCGTCAGTTTGGTAGGAAGGTACCAAAGTAATCCCGGCAAGGAACACTGGACAGCGGTCAAGAATATCCTGAAGTACCTGAAAAGGACTAAGGAAATGTTTCTCGTTTATGGAGGTGACGAAGAGCTCGTCGTAAAGGGTTACGTCGACGCTAGCTTCGACACAGATCTGGATGACTCTAAGTCACAAACCGGATACGTGTATATTTTGAATGGTGGGGCAGTAAGCTGGTGCAGTTGCAAGCAAAGCGTCGTGGCGGGATCTACATGTGAAGCGGAGTACATGGCAGCCTCGGAGGCAGCACATGAAGCAATATGGGTGAAGGAGTTCATCACCGACCTAGGAGTCATACCCAATGCGTCGGGGCCGATCAAGCTCTTCTGTGACAACACTGGAGCTATTGCACTTGCCAAGGAGCCCAGGTTTCACAAGAAGACAAGGCACATCAAGCGTCGCTTCAACTCCATTCGTGAAAATGTTCAAGATGGAGACATAGAGATTTGTAAAGTACATACGGACCTGAATATAGCAGATCCGTTGACTAAACCTCTCCCTAGAGCAAAACATGATCAACACCAGAATTCCATGGGTGTTCGATTCATCACAATGTAACTAGATTATTGACTCTAGTGCAAGTGGGAGACTGTTGGAAATATGCCCTAGAGGCAATAATAAAAGCATTATTATTATATTTCCTTGTTCATGATAATTGTCTTTATTCATGCTATAATTGTGTTATCCGGAAATCGTAATACATGTGTGAATAACAGACACCAACATGTCCCTAGTGAGCCTCTAGTTGACTAGCTCGTTGATCAACAGATAGTCATGGTTTCCTGACTATGGACACTGGATGTCATTGATAACGAGATCACATCATTGGGAGAATGATGTGATGGACAAGACCCAATCCTAAACATAGCACAAGATCGTATAGTTCGTTTGCTAGAGTTTTCCAATGTCAAAGTATCTTTTCCTTAGACCATGAGATCGTGTAACTCCCGGATACCGTAGGAGTGCTTTGGGTATGCCAAACGTCACAACGTAACTGGGTGACTATAAAGGTAGACTACGGGTATCTCCGAAAGTGTCTGTTGGGTGACATGGATCAAGACTGGGATTTGTCACTCCGTATGACGGAGAGGTATCACTGGGCCCACTCGGTAATGCATCATCATAATGAGCTCAGAGTGACCAAGTGTCTGGTCACGGGATCATGCATTACGGTACGAGTAAAGTGACTTGCCGGTAACGAGATTGAACGAGGTATTGGGATACCGACGATCGAATCTCGGGCAAGTAACATATCGATAGACAAAGGGAATAGCGTACGGGATTGATTGAATCCTCGACATCGTGGTTCATCCGATGAGATCATCGTGGAGCATGTGGGAGCCAACATGGGTATCCAGATCCCGCTGTTGGTTATTGACCGGAGAGTCATCTCGGTCATGTCTGCTTGTCTCCCGAACCCGTAGGGTCTACACACTTAAGGTTCGGTGACGCTAGGGTTATGAAGATATGTATGTGCAGAAACCCGAATGTTGTTCGGAGTCCCGGATGAGATCCCGGACGTCACGAGGAGTTCCGGAATGGTCCGGAGGTAAAGAATTATATATAGGAAGTGCTATTTCGGGCATCGGGACAAGTTTCGGGGTTATCGGTATTGTACCGGGACCACCGGATGGGTCCCGGGGGTCCACCGGGTGGGGACACCTGTCCCGGGGGGCCACATGGGCTGTAGGGGGTGCGCCTTGGCCTAGATGAGCCAAGGGCACCAGCCCCTATAGGCCCATGCGCCTAGGGTTTCCACCATGGAAGAGTCCATGTGGTGGAAGGCACCCCTAGGTGCCTTGGGGGGGAGGGAAACGTCCCCTTGGCTGCCGCCCCCCCTAGTAGATGCCATCTACTAGGGCCGGCGCCCCCCCTGGCACCCCTATATATAGTGGGGGGAGAGGAGGGATTTTACACCAGCCCTTGGCGCCTCCATCTCCCCCCGTTACGTCTCTCCCTTGTAGTCTCGGCGAAGCCCTGCTGCTGTGACGCCCTGCATCCACCACCACGCCGTCGTGCTGCTGGATCTTCATCAACCTCTCCTTCCCCCTTGCTGGATCAAGAAGGAGGAGACGTCTCCCGTCCCGTACGTGTGTTGAACGCGGAGGTGCCGTCCGTTCGGCGCTGGTCATCGGTGATTTGGATCACGTCGAGTACGACTACATCATCACCGTTCTTTTGAACGCTTCCGCTCGCGATCTACAAAGGTATGTAGATGCATCCAATGACTCGTTACTAGATGAACTCCTAGATGATCTTGGTGAAACGAGTAGGAAAATTTTTGTTTTCTGCAACGTTCCCCAACAGTGTGTGCATGTCGTGTACACTTTGGGTTAGTTGCACCGGGTGTATGCTCCTGGTACATCATGCGAGCGGATAGGAGTTCTAGATGGTGGGGAGTGATGACACTCCCCATTATTAAGTGTGTAAGTGTGAGTGGTGGACTCGGCTTGTTTTATGTATGTTCTTGTCAGGCCTTTGTTGAATAATTGAATAAATATGGATGCGTGCATCTATTGATGCCAAGGCTTGGGGTTTCAACCTCCATTTTGAAAAAACTATTTGACCAAACCAATGAGGCCATACGTGGGTATTCAACTAGGAGAGAAACCTGAGTAAACTCCATGCAATGCATTCAACAACAAAGAACGTCGAGTGAATAACGGCATGAACAGGTTCAACCAATGAAGGTCGTACCTAGAGTTTCTACCCCTAGAACTTGACCTCATGCACCCATAGAGCACCACCAAGCCGATGTTGCCCCATGCGTCCATCACCTACTGATCCATCATTGCACAGCGGCGTAGACGCACAATCCTAACGTGGACCTAGCCACAAAGATAGAACCATGTCCATGCAACACTTGCTGTTGAGAAGCACGTAAGAATGCCTGTCATCCCCGCCGATCCCATGCCACTAAAGGCCTGACTACCGACACAGAGCCAATTTGGACCACTCAAACTGAGCACCTTGGACAAGGGTGGAATCCCGGCATCAAGCAAAAGTTGAGTCGCCACATGCCATCTTGGACCATGTAGAGCACTCAAAATCTCCGCATCGAGCAGGAGACATCCAATGTCTGAAGCACGTCGCCATGAACCTTGAATAAGAGGCTAAACCCATTGATCGTACGCCTCGCGGAGACGGTTAGCAGCATGGGGTCGCGCCGCCATGCGCAAAATAACCAATGCACATGCAACTATACAGTCACAAATTGCATCGATACATGGACCAGTAAGATGTATTGCCATCGTGAATCACCACCACCATTGTTGATGCCATGACCGGCAGCCACGCTTCCCAATTGAATAATTAAATTGTATGAAGATATGTAAACTATGTCAATAGCGCTAATCGCTCCATTCCAACATATTCAGTGTGCATGCTCTACCCCAATAAACAAGTTGAGCATGCAGCCAGTTTTGTTTACAAACTGATAAAACCAGTTTTTATGCGACTTGAGGCTTATTGTTGTGTTTGTTGCTACTGTTAAAGAGCTATCTCTTTGCAATCTTTGGCTTTTCTTCTATGCAACCACCCGTTGGCAATTGTGTCCTTAGCAACAAGTGGTCTTGCATTCCAAAGGCAGTGCAATTAGCTTAGTTTGGATGTTTAGATTAGAGTTCCTAGTGTCCATTTCTGCTCTCATGTTACTGAATATCTTAGTTCCCTGAATCATAATTATTCCGCAAGAAGTTCTGAAGCAATGCAGCTTGCATGGATTGGAAAATACATTGTCTCTGCTGCCTTAATCTAGCTGCAATTACCATTATAGTTTGTCTGGTGTCCTCCAAATGTCCACAAAGCGGCTTAGGAAAGTAACGAGCAGGAGCACTAGGTTTTTTTTAGGAAAAGCAGGAGCACTGGTGTGTCCTAGATCTACCGACCAAATTGGTCTTGCGTGTCAGTTTTGTGTGGTGTTGTTTTATCGTAAAAAAAGACAGGTTCATGCAAGAGCGCCGAGGTGCACCCCGAATCTTAGTGTGGGTCACTGGTGGAAGAGCTTCAAGGAAAGAAATGGCAAGAGGCCAGGGCACAAGAGCAATACTGTCTTCTATGTTTTCACATCAATTTCCCCCAACGCCTCCTATTCTTAAGTAAGACACGCATCCAGACTCTGATTCTTAGTCACATGCTCTTTCATTTTTGGCTTCTTGACATGGCTACTAGGTACAACTTCGCTAGACCGTTTTCTCTCCTAGGTTCCTGCTTTGGCTGTTACCACTTCACTATTCTACATGGTTTGATGTATCAATAGTACATGGTGAAGAGTCAAATATGGTTGGTATATAAAGACAGCAAAAGGTATTGATGGTTGATAAGATGTACAACAAAAAGGTATGTGGGTGCATTTCATTCGCTTAGACTCTTCAAGATAATTAACTGAGAGCACCTCTGTATTTGTGCACATGAATAGAGCATACACAAAGTGGCATCATAGTATTATTGACGAACATCCGGTAGGTATGGAGTCACTCCTGATAGATTTTGTAACATATGCCTTATACTCATTCAAATATCACATTAATATTTCTAGCTATCCATTTTTCCGAAAAGGGGGGTACTTCGGCCTCTACATCACATGATGCACACATGCATACTATCAAACATGGAATAAGTTCAAGTCACTGAGTACTAGATGGTAAAACAAATAAACGGAAAACACGAACACATGCGGTCGAACCAGGGATTATCTAGCTCATTCACATAATCTACGAGTGGCTCGCCAGCCAAACTATTTGAACAAACCCTGTGCAACCATTTCCAGCTGACTGCATCCAGAGGCCATAAGCACTCGCGTCCACACACTGCAGTGATGACCACATGCAGATTAAAGCCATAGGTCTGTAGATAACCTGCAAGAAATTAGGAGAAGACAATATGTTTAAGACCTAATCATTCCGGTAATTTCATATTGCCCAGAGAATGGCATAAACTCCCACACGGATTTGGCCCTTCAGCATATGATGAATACCACCTAACTAGTTTCTAAAAAAATTTAAATACTCGTTGGTGGTGCTAAATTGTATGTAACATGAACCATGCACCAGATCAAGGTAGTAAACGGGCATGACAGAAATAAAAATGATGAATTGTCTCCTCCTAATCACAAAAACAACATTTTTGCTGCCATGCCAATTATGCTTAGCAAGGTTATCTTTGGTTAGAACTACATCCCTCTGCAAAATCCACATGAGAACTTCGATCTTGCAAGGAACCTTTGTTTTCCAAATATGCTTTCTGGGAAAAATAGGTCCAGAATCTATGAGACCCGCATACATAGACTTCATAATGAAGACACCATTAGTGGTTAATCTTCACTCGAATTAATCTGTCATCTGAGTTAGATTAATTGACATCAATCTAGAACTCAAATGGATCCACTTAGTTCATTTGTCACCCACCAACGCCCTACAAATTTGGATGTTCAAAGGGCCGCCCCGAAGATCAGAAGCCACTGAATCCTCTTTTCTGAACACAAAATTATACATGGTCGGGTATTGTAGAACTAATGGCATGTCACCCAACCAGGTATCATCCCAATAACTCGTCGATTGGTCATCACCAATCTTTAAGGAACCTCTCTTAAAAAAGGATGACTTGACATTCATCAAGCCCATAGACCGGCAGTGCACGTCCTACCCCCTCCCCCCCCCCCCCCCCCCCCCCCCCGCCCCCGTGCAAGATGGTGCTTCCAGATTAGGGTCGTCGTCGATCGAAGCATCACCAAACGCCGCTTGATCCTCGCCGCACTGGTTGCCTGAGCTCGTCAGTTCACTGCAATGCTCGTCGTTCGCAGCATGTGGGTGCAAAACTATCATGTGCATCATCGGCTCGCTCCGTAGGTTCTCCTATCGCCGATTGAAGCTCTTTTTTTTAATCTACGGTTGAAGTTTTTGTGTCAATGTAGTAGCTTTTTTGGTTGCGCAGTGGCCTGTTTGAAGCTTTTCTGTAAACGGTTGCAAATTTTCTGGTTGAGCAGTGATTGATTGAAGTTTTCTGCCTCGTTAGTTGAAGCTTTTTCTGTCAATGGTTGCAACACTGCAAGCGGTGGTAATAACATTGCCTTCGTCGGTCACGCGCCATCGCTCGCGTTGGTTGCAAGCAAAAGGATCCTATAGTCCTAGCATGTCAAGTCTCTGTTCCAGCACCCGCCCAACACTCTTGCAGCATGTTCCCCCGGCGCATTTGCATCTCGTGTGTGGCAGAGCTGAGGACTGCGTGTGAGGGAGAGGAATAAGGAGGCACTGGGTGTGGCCGTTTCTCCGCCCCGCGATGGTTCGTCCTAGTAGCAGGTGGCGGTGGTTGGTCTGCAGCAGCAGCACCCCAATTCGCCCGACGGGTTGCGATGGTGAGGGAAGAGAAGGCGAGCAACACGTCCTAAAAAGGTAGAAGAAAGGAGTGCTGCTTATGTATAAGAAACAAGAGGTGGGGTAGGGCATGGAATAAAACAAAGGGGGCGCATGATGGTGGGATCCGACGTCGCTCGAGTGACCGACGCAAGCCGTGATCAGTCAGCCAGGAGGAATCATTAGCATCAATAAATTGTGAAACCTACCCCGCCATAAAATAATAGTATATGTTTCCAATGCCAATAAAAATTAACACATCCGATGGTATTTAACATCGATAAAATGGCCAAATAAAACATACGCCAACCAGAAATATCACAAGTACTGTTACGCCTTGGGTCGTCGACAGAAGGCTTGGTGGGGAAAACCTCGGCGCGCCAAGTGATTCGATGTGCAACACCTCTAATATTTATTTGTGTCTAATATTGGCAAGACAAACCTCTCGCCAAGCGGAATATATTTTCCAGTATTTTGGGTGTGAATGATGAACAATAAATGCGGGGAGAAATATTTGCAACATGTCATATGGTTCTCCCTATTTTTTGTAGTATTTTCAAAGGGGTTTTCCCTAGTATACCGGGCATACGAGTGAACTATTAAGCCGTGAAAAAATGACTTGCAATCGTGCAATATCCATGGTTTCTTACAACTTGTTTACCTATATTTTTCACTTGAGAAAATCAAAAGATGCATGGTTTATTGCAATGAATCAAGTGGTTTAAAATACACATGATCTTTGGGGGAACTCACATATCACAAGCACTCAGCATTCTTGCAATTTATCAAGTGCTTTAAAATACAAATGATCTTTGGGGAGCTTGCATTTCACAAGCACTCAGGCTTCATACGCATATCCTCACCAGTCACCAAATATTTTCCTAGATTTGGAGGCAAACGGCGCACACGCCTCCAACTTACTCTGGTGGGGGGGGGGGGGGGGGGGGGGGGGGATGACCACGAGAATAACACATGAAAGGAGTGAACACAACATAGAGAGGGGTTGCTCGATACTCCTTGTGTTCGCACATGTGGCGGTGAAAGGAGCTTCATAGCCAAATCAAGAGGATGGCCAAGTCGTTGAACCAGAAGGTGTAGACGTAAGAGGCCGGAGCACGAGAACGGTGACATTTTCTAGCTTTTTCCGCCAATTTTCCCCAATGCTTCCTATTCCTAAGACACACATGAAAGCTCTATGGTTCCTAGCTACGTCTTCTTCTTCCATTTTGGCTTTTCGTTTTTTGACACAGCTGCTACGTACCACATCAGTAGACCACTTTCTCTCCTTGGTGCTTTGCTTTGGCTGCTAGCACCTCACTATTGTATACTGTTTGATGAACCAATAGTGTGTAGCGAAGACTCAAACATGGGTGGTATATAAAGAGAGCAAAAGGTGCATTCATGGTTGAGGAGATGCGCGCCGAGAGGTGCATTTCATTTGGTCAGACTCTTCAAGATATTTAACTGAGAGCGCTTCTGTGTTTGTGCACATGAACAGAGCATATGTGAAATAACATCATGCTATTATTGACAAAAATCCGGTAGGTGTGGAGTCACTCTCAATAGATTTTGCAACTTGCCTTGTACCATTACAAACATTACATTAGGATCCCTAGCTAGCTATGAGCCTGTTCACTGCAACAACAAATGGGTCAGCATTCCAGCTGCACACACACAAAAAAAACATTATCAATTTTCCGAGGAATAAAAATGTTAAACTATACAGGTAAAGGTTCCTCCTTCAAAACACCCCCCATTTCCATTCTCCATGACCGGTCTACCAGCGGGTATAGTTCTCTGCAAAATGTTTTTAATCAGATATTTTGACAGCCTCAGTTAAGCATTGTGTTCAACAGTGGCTCCGATGGCGCACGGCTATACAAAAGTATCGTGTTCTATGGTGAGTACTAAATTACCTTAGGTCATGACTTACAACCAGTATGGTGTGGTCTTTCTTTAGGTCCCTCAGGAGATTCATAACATCAGCCCGAGCTTTCCAATCTGATGATGATGATACAAATTTAGTAACCACATCTAAGAGAGCATATACTATTTAAAAGAAAAATTATTTGAAACCACACAATATTCCTAGCAAGTCTGGGCTGTGGCACAAAGATGACAGGATGCACAAGCAGAATTATATTAAACAACTGCTCTCGCTGATGTGCATTTAGATGGGTTCACAAATGGCTCAATACAAGGGGAAGAAAATAATCTACAGATATTAGTTTGATATGGATATTCAAGTACATACCAAGTCCAGCGAGGGGCTCATCAAGCAACAATAAATCAGGAGTTTGAACCTAGAAAATAAGAAGATAAAGGCAAAATATTATCCATCTTCACTTCTAAAAACAGAACGATCCACCAGTCCTAATATAATGAAAACATTACCAGTTGAATTGCCAAAGCAAGTCGCCGCTTAAACCCACCACTGAGAGACTGTGGATCCTTATCCAATGAAATGGCACTTTGACCAACCTAGCGTTAAACAAATTATCTTCAGAAATCAATTGTGTGTGGTCTCAAACTACAAATTCACTCCGCAACGCAACAAAATGGTATGTATGAGAGATAATCATTACAGAGTTAATGGCATTCTGAAGTTTTAAAGTGAGTTGCTCCCTCAAAGGAATGTCTGCCTTTTGCCTTGGCCATCCAAAAGTAACTTCTTCAAGTATAGTATCTGATAAGAAGTACCTACAGGTTTAAAATATCTTATTTTGCAGTGAAACTTCTCAAGCACTCACAAAAAGCATAAGCATTCATGCTAATATGTAAAAAAAATTTATTAGTGAATGTAGTAATTCAATGTTTAAACCTCTCAGGAAACTGAAATACAATACCAACTCTTTGAGGAGCTAACACTTCCGACAGACCCATTGGATTTCCACTATCATCATACTTCTGAATGCAAATTGAACCAGAGGTAGGTTCTGATAGACCGGCCAAAAGCTGAGAAATCAAACTATCACCTTAAGATGAAAGATGCAGAGTTAAACATGTCATGCAGCATTTCAATGCAAACCTGTAAAAGAGTGGTATTTCCACTCCCACTCCGTCCAAATATCAAACCAAAACTGCATGAATTAGTTGTCTCGTCAATACAAAAGGCATCCAAGAAACACAACTATTACAATATAAAACGAATGCTTACCTTTTCTCCCGGAGAGAGACTAGTTTGATTCAATAAGTTTCGCTCAGTTCGAGGAGGTCGGTAGCTGACTTTTCTAACCTAAACAAGTGAAATTCAATATACGTCCATGTAATGTAAATGCAAACCATGGTTGCACGGATGTTATACAACGTACGGTATATCTGACAGTAGCAGTTCCCCAAACAATGGACTATTTGTTTAACATATTTGAGTTACAAACAACTTGTATTCAATCACCAATATTTATTATCGACATCAAAATTTTAATCCAGCTATTATGTATGTCTCCTATTAAAATCCCAATAGGCAAGGACGAAAGTACTACATGTGCATCATATACAATAACACTGAAGGACATAACAAAACAACAATTCAGGATACTTAACTACTGGATTATACCGATTGCGGAGTGCTACCTAGCTTTTGTGTGATAAGATGCTAAGATCCTGGGCTTGAAGACCCGTATAAAGATTTAGACAGAAGAAACGTAATGAAATCCAGATTTTCAACAAAAACTAGGGCCAGAGTTGAGGGAGATTCCTCAGTTTGGTGATTACTGAGAGTTAAACAAGTGAACTCACACATCACAAACAACCTATCAGATCTAAGAGTAATGAATCTTACCCGCTGACAAATGTTCGCCAACTTTATCAACATTAACACTACAACTAATTTGTCTCTCTAGATTAAATATAAAAAAATTGTCCAGACAGAACTAGGAAAAAATCCTCATACCACAAAAGAGGGGCAAGAAAAAAAATCACCTCCAACTGGGAGTACCCAGCTCAGACCCGTTCTGCCCGACATCTCCAAGAAAACCTCCTCGAAACCATCAAGGGACGCAAAGGATAAGAGCGAAAAAAGATGAGAGCACATACGGTTCAAGGATAAGAATGGCATGCCTTGTCATCTTAACCGGACAAGATGAAATCGCAGGAGGGAAAGCGACATGGGCGAGCATAGTTTCTAAGTGGTGGGGAGCTTCAGGAAGTGGGACTCGAACAGACGAGGGACTGGAAAGTGCAGAAGTATGGTCAGATGGAAACTGATGTGCAGCAAAGTGAAACAAATGCCTCAGTTTCAATTCAAGAGAACAATGTCTCACAAAAAAGATCAAGAGGAGGAAGATTGCAATTCATCTAGTAGCAGTTCAGCTATAAGCCCAATGTTGTCAATGGCATGATAAAGTAACAGTTTTGTACATTCACATCCTATAGAGACGAGATGATAAAGCTAGAGTTGATGCTTAGAATCAACTTCCTCGTGAAACTTCCGGCAATGGAGGCAGCAACTTCAGTATTGTCTACACTCTACAATACCAGAGAAGCTACTGTACATCAAACAAAAGCCTTAAACTTAGTTGTGGTTTCTTCACATTTCGTAACTAAGAAGGGTGCTATGTCAGGCTGCTAAGTTCAGTTTTATAACTAAGAATGACACTGCAACTGCAAAGCCGAGAAAACTACCTAGAATAGTGCACTAACATAGCGCACATTGGTGCTGCTCAGTTCCAGATTACAGAAAATCCACCGCATCTGCATTGAACAGCGGCCAGACGTGCCAGCTCCTGGTGTGCAGCTTGAGAAATTTCTCACCAGAGAGTCAGAAAACGCAGACTTCAGACGGACTGGGACGCTGAGGTACCAATCCTGGCCGCCAATGGAGCAGGGAGGAGATGCGGGCGTCGAGCGCCGCCGTCCTACTGCCACGATGGGGAGGGCGTCGGCCCGCACCAGCTCGGCGTCGACCAAGGAGATCGAGGGGGCGTTGGGCATCGCAGTCCTGTTGCCTCGATGGCCGGCCTGATGTCGACCAGGGAGAGATAGCAGAGGAGACGGGTGAAAGAAAAAACAATGAATTACGGAATCAGTTGATCTATACCGTATGTTTTTAATTCGATGCCTACCACAATAGTTTGCAAATTTTCGCTGAATGCGCGTTTTCACTGGATACTTCATTTATGAAGACGGGGGGCCATAATAAGTATACAAAATTTAGCAACCGTTCACATGACGACACCCTTTTTTTAGGGACATGATGACCCCTTTTAGTTTGCGGAGGGGTCGGCAAGGGAGACGGGTTCCTTGCCGGTGTTCCGGGCAGTGGCTGGTTTGGAGTGGTGCGATTGCCGGTGAAAACCGTGTCGACCTCGGTCATGGCAGACGATGGCGGCGTCTTGGGCGTCGTCTCCTTGTCGATGGCATCGCCGGTTACAATCGTCGTCACCTTGTTCCATTTGCTTCGGGGGAAACCCTAGATTTGGATTCCCGGATCGGACGATGAGGTGGCCTTCGGGGCCGCCCTCCCTCTTGGGGGCATCATTTTGGAGCAGGTGCTGGCGGGAGAGAGGACAAGAGGAGTGGTGTTGTGTCTACCGCAATGACGACGACGAGTCTCGCCGTCATGGCGCGGCGGAGCCTCGGCGACGAACGCGTCTTGATGGGCGCGAGCAGGTGGTGGAGCTGTCTAGCGTCGTCATGGCGTCAATGGCAGTATGGCCTGGCAATATGAATGCGTTGATCGCTTCTGAAGATGGGGACGGCGGAAGATGGTGGCGGTGGGTCCAGAGCATGCGCGTTGCGGGTCAGCCAGATCGGGTGGTGCTCTCGTCCCGATGCGGGGCAGCTGCGTGAGGTCACTGAATTAGATAATGCGTGTTCATGTGGTTCAGGCACAATATGAAGAGTGCAGATGTTGCAACTTTATTCGCCAGATAAGTGGCTTTGGGTTGATCCATGTAGTCATACTCTGTTGAATAATAATAAAGGTGGTTGATCGATGCAGAGGCCATGGGTAATCCTCCTTTTTGAAAAAAAAAAGTTTGTCGAGAGAAGCACTTTGTCTAAAGGATGCCTTGATCCCTTTTATCTATTGTATGAACTCTCATGGTGGAAAGGCGGTATGGTCCAATGGAGCGAGAGGGAGAAGGAACGGTCATGCTTCTGAATGCAAATTGAACCAGAGGTAGGTTCTGATAGACCGGCCAAAAGCCAAGAAATCAAGCTATCATCTTAAGATGAAAGGTACAGAGTATAACATGTCATGCAACATTTTAAATATTTAATGCAAACCTGTAAAATAGTGGTCTTTTCACTCCCACTCTGTCCAAATATCAGACCAAAACTGCATGAATTAGTTGTCTCATCAATACAATGCATTCAAGAAACACAACTATTCCAATATAAAACGTGTGCTTGCCTTTTCTCCTGGAGAGAGAGACTAGTTTGATTCAATAAGTTTTGCTCAGTTCCAAGAAATCGGTAGCTTACTTTTCTAACCTAACAGAAGTGAAGTGAAGTTCAATATACGTCCATGTAATGTGAAGACAACCCATGATTCCATAAAAGTTATACAACCTACGGTATATCTGATAGTAGCAGTTCCCCGAACAATGGCTTATTTGTTGAACATATGAGTTGGGAATGGTGGGCGGATTGGGTCAAGCAAACAATTCAATAAGAGAAGAATAGCTTATGGCTTAGAAATGATGAGCATTCATATGAAATCCATGGCTTGATTCTTAAGGTGATCCTGCACCCGATACATACTGTTTTTTTTTTGAAACGCGGTTCCTTAGGGCCTGATTCATTAAAAAAAGGTCGAAGAGAGGTGCCTAGTTAATTAATGGAAAATCGGGCGAAAACCATCACAACATGCCTGCAAAAACAAGGCACACAGGGCGACCTGGCAACCCACACAAGAACGCACACACGCCGTCGAAGAGAAAACCACGAACAAGCGTCGAGGCCTGCGTCGGTCAATGCCAAACAGTCCACCGCACACGCCGACGACCAGGCAGCTCCGACTCTGTCGACGAGCATTGTAGGGGGGAAGCGTTGGGCCTGCGTCGAGCCGGCACCGGAACCGACCACCCGTCCCGTGTCATCGTCACCGCGGAAGCACCTCCTCTACAGCTCCGACTTCAGGAAGACAAATGAGGCACGGCAACCCTCGAACACGCCGGATGAGACCGACTACCAAAGCTCGGCAGCCACCCAACTTCGCTCAAAGCCGCCATCGTTGCCAGAGACATACTATTTGAAAGCCATTGTTTTACCAACCGGAGCCATGAAACTTTCAACCAAATAGGAGGGACCCGGAAGAAGAGACAAATGAAAACTATCTCTAGAGACAAATGACATCTTCAACCTGTAGCTAGAGCCATTCACTTTCATCTTTCATGTGTATGGATGGTAGGCTTTTGGTGCCTGACCGCGAAGAAAATATTTTGTCAAACGGAGGCAAAAGATTTGCCTGATATATTAAATGAGGAGGAGAAAGAGTTTGTTACAACACAATGCCCAGAAACGGCATGGCAATTACTCTCGCAATAAGAAAGACCCTAATTTTTTCGCCCCGGCTTTAACCCAAAGGTTAGACTCTTCGATCACATTGTTTAGCAAAACATGCGGAGGGGCACTCTTGTGTCTAAACACCCTTGAATTACTCTCATTCCAGATCATCATGAAACCAACATGGTTATCGAAGCCTTCGCTTTTTGGTTGGCGATGCCCTCGGTACTCAAACTCGCCCACCATTCCTTGATGGAGTCGTACAAGTGCCATGCGGACGTGTCCACGTCATGGATGCAGAGCTTCTGAATCACCATGTTCCAGAGCCTGAGGGTGAAGCGGCATCTGAAGAATAGATGGGGACCGCATTCCTGCACCCCTCTGCACAAGGGACAAGGGCCACAGTTTGGCCAGCCTCTCCTCTGCAATCTGTCTGCAGTCCAGATCATATCTTGAAGCGCGAGCCAAGCAAAGAACTTGACTTTCGGAGGGGCCCAAACCTTCCAAACCATTTGGTCCATGGGGGAGAGGACCAAGCCCAAAAACTGTGCCCTGTACACGGAGGCCGCGGAGTAGTTCCCGGAAGCCGTGTGCTTCCAAAGGATGTCATCGTCGGCAAGCTCATCAAGGTGGACCTCTTGGAGTAGCGTCCATAGGGTGAAGAATTGTGAAACATGCTCAATGGAGGCCGGTGTAGGTGGCCTGATTTTGAGAATCCACGCGCTCTCCTTGAGAGCCTCCCGCACCTTCCAGCGCTTCCGCGAGGAAGCCTCATAAATGAGCAGAGCGATGTCCCTGGGCTTGCGGCCTAGAAGCCAAGGAGAGTCCCAAAAAGGTGTCCGCGCACCATTGCCAACCGTGATGGTGGTACATGCGTAGAAAAAATTTAGGTCATCCTCATCACACGGGTTCCCACCTCCAACCCACAGCTTTGTGGGCTCCTTCCACTCATACCAAGGCCACCGCAGACGCAAGGCCCGCGCGAACTTGAAGGTGTTTAGGACCCCAAGCCCACCATAGTCAAGCGGCCTACTGACAGTGTCCCAATTGACCTTGCACTTTGCCCCAGTTGTCTTATCCGGTCCCGACCAAAGGAATGCCCACTCGAGTTTGTTAATGTTTTGCAGGATGGTGGTTTGTATGACAAGTGGCGTGATGAAGTAGATGACTTGGGAAGCGAGAACCGACTTCATGAGCGCCGCGCGTCCAATGGTGGTGCTGTTTTGGCCCTCATATGCTGTCAATCTACTCGCCACTTTATCCACTAAGAATTGAAGATCAGCAAGCTTCAGCCTCCAAATCGATAGCGGTAGCCCCAAATAACGCAGCGGAAAGGCAGCCCTAACAGCCGGCAGCCCATGGGTTATGCGGTCCAAGTCGAGGTTGCCATATCTAATGGGCACCATTGAGCTCTTATGGAAGTTAGTGCACAGACCGGTGATGTCCCCGAACCCCCTCAGAATGGCCGCCAGGTTGTCCACATCTCTTTTGATGGGCGCAACAAACACAGCCGCATCGTCCGCGTAAAGAGAGGTACGCACGATGACCCCTCTCCCACGGATCTTGTGCAGAAGGCCTTTCCTAGTTGTCGTGTCGAGGATTTGCTTCAAAGGGTCGATGGCAATGACAAAAAGGAGAGGAGAGATGGGGTCCCCCTGCCGAAGCCCTTGGCCATGCTTGATGGGAGAGCCAGATACCCCATTCAAGAGAACCCTTGAAGATGAGGAACAAAGGAGAGTCGCAATCCACTCCCGAAATTTGCTAGGGAAGCCACGCCTCCGCAGGAGGTCAAGCAAATACTCCCACTTGACGGAGTCAAAGGCCTTGTGAATATCCAGCTTGAACAGGAGAAAGGGGTCTTGCTCTTGTGCAGGCGACGAGCAAGGTTCCTAATAGACATGAAGTTGTCATGGATACTCCGCGTTTTGATGAAGGCACTTTGGGCGTTGGAGACGAGGGCGGACATGTGCGGTCCAAGCCTACTAGAGAGCACTTTGGCGATGAGCTTGGCGACCGCATGAATGAGACTAATAGATATGAAGTCAACGATGCTCTCCGCCCCATCCTTCTTGGGAAGCAACACAATATTCGCAGAGTTGAGCCAGTGGAGGTTTGTTGTGTGAGGGAGTTGAAGCGCTGGATCACCGCCATGAGGTCGAGCTTGACGATGGTCCAACACTTCTTGAAGAACAGGCCGGTGAAGCCATACGGCCCCGGGGCCTTGTCACTAGGCATGCTATTTATTGCCTCGAGGACCTCCTCCTCAGTGAAGGGCGAATCAAGCTCGTGCAGGTCATGCGTGCCTCGAGGACCTCCTCCTCAGTGAAGGGTGAATCAAGCTCGTGCAGGTCATGCGACTCTAGATTGAGCTCCTCCCAATTGAAGTCCGTCGTACTTCCGCTTCCTCTTTTCATGACATGCGAGAAGTGGTCATGGATTATCTTCTCCTTGGCCTTGCGTTCGGCTACCCACCCTTGATCGTTCATGATGCGGTGGATGTGGTTTTTTCTCCTCCGCGCGTTGACTCGACCGTGAAAGAACTTGGTGTTGGCATCTCCTTCTTTGATGTTAGCGATTTGGGCACACCACTTTTTGCGTGCTTTCTCAAGCACAGCCAAGCTTATCACCCTTCTCTTAAGGCGAGCACGAAGGTCACGCTCCTTAGAGGAGAGAAGCCTGCTCTCCTGGGCAATGTCGAGGCGAAGGATAACCAATAGGGCGGCGTGAAGATGGACCTTAGCCTTGGAGAAGAGGCCTCTACTCCACTCCGAGAGCCGCATGGTCGTCTTCTTTAGCTTGTGGAAAAGCAGAATGTAAGGGTCGGTGTGCTCAATTGGCTCTGCCTAGGCCGTTTGGAACACTTCGGTGAATCCGGGCATAGACGCCCAAAAATTCTCGAATCTAAAGGTCCTAGGCCTCTGCGGCCCCTTATCCTCGGCCCCTTATCCTCGGCAAGCAGAAGGGGGCAATGGCCAGAGAGAGACGAAGATAGCGCATGGAGAACATGATCATCAAAGGTTGTGTCCCACTCCGCATTGCAAAAGAAAGAGTCAAGCTTGCACAAGGTAGGATTTGACCTCTCATTGCTCCAGGTGAACCTCCTGTTCTGGAGATGGATTTCTTTGAGCTCACACTCATGGAGAGAAGCCCGGAACCGGTTGATTCGGTTGCAATTTACATTCCACTTGTTCTTGTCCCTAGCTCGATAAATCTGGTTGAAATCCCCGGAGGCTAACCAAGCCACCCCCGCAGGTGGCTTCTGTGCAACAATCTCAGCAAAGAACACATTGAGCAAGTGGTCGGTAGGGCCGTAGACGGTGGTTAGCTTGAAGCTCACGCCCGAGTCACGGACCCGAATCATGGCCGAGAGGCAGAAGGTAGTAACGGTGATGTTGGACCGTTCCACCAAGAGATCATCCCAAAGGAGCTGGATACCCCCCCCCCCCCCCCCGGTACCATTTGTCGGACGCTGCACAAAGCTGCGCAATCTATGGCCCCCCAAAAAAGCCGCTGTGAACAGGTCGATATTGCCGAGCTTCGTCTCTTGGAGGCACACAACATGGCAAGAGGAGGAAGCGATAGTGGCGTTGACTGTCGACCGCCTATCAGGGCAATTGAGGCCCCTGACATTCCAGCTCAAAAAATTGATCGGTTGTGTCAACATGATCTAACTATGATAGCCCTTGACCAAAGCCACATAACATGTGCCAGGATAGTGGAGTTCGAATCAGCAGCATACAAACTACAGAAAGATACAAAAGCCAACTTCAACGGGTGTACAGCCACCCCTACAGACCTGAAACAAGGCATCACCACAATACGCCCATACAGCACACTTCCAGTATAAATCTGGACCTCTAAGCACGTACGCATATTAACTAACATTGGAAACTGAAGGCCCTAGGCGTATCGGCATATTGAGCAGCAACTCAAGTTGCTGCCTGATGTAGCATAGCCTCCTCGTCAATCCTCTCTAGGTCCAGCGCGGCTCTACCTCCATGCGTCAGGAGCGCCTCTTCCACAGCAGCAGCATCAATGTCGTCGAGCTTGAATAGGCCCCTCATGGCTGTGAGCACCTCCGGCGAAAGCTGCTCCTTGAAGCGGTCCGCGAATGCGTACAGGGCAGCCGCAGTCACGTCCTCGCCATCTTTGACGATGCCCAGAGAACGGCAAACCAGGATTTCAACCGCACGAGCCACGGGCGTGGCCTTCGGACGAGCCGTCACACGAGGCATGAGAACAGTCATGTTTCTAACTTTTCCCATCAATTTTCCCCAACGCTTCCTATTTTTAAGCAGGACACACATCAGAACTCTATTGTTCCTAGCTACATGTTCTTCTTCCATTTTGGCTTCTCATTTGTTGACACGGCAGCTACGTATCACTCCACTAGACCTTTTTCCCTTCTCATTGTTGCTTTGGCTGCTACCACTTTAGTATTGCATGTAGCGAAGACTCAAACATGGACGGTATAAAAAGACGGCGCAAGTGCATTATGGTTGAAAGGGTACTCACAGATGTGCAAGGAAAAGGTTTGCGGATGTATTTCATTTGGCCAGTCGCCCAGGGACGTGAATTTTTGGGACATGCGGCCACGCGCTGCCGCAATCAAGCCCGTCCGCCCGCGCATCGCGATGACTATTTTTAATAGGACATTAGGGAATACAGGGCAGGCTAATTTTCCAGCTTCTGAAATACATCTCATTATACGGTACATAGTGTGGACCAGCCCCGCATTCAATACCGTACGAATACACCAGCCATGCAACGCTCAGGCAATGGAATAATTGCTCTTTCTGTTGGGTGGACATAATTGTGTGCTCGCCCGAGTTTGTTTCTCGCACTGCTCATCTTGTCTTCCCGTCGTCTGTGGACGAACAGAGCTAGGTCTGGCGATGGATTCTGCACAAACGGAGATCAGGTCAGCCCGTTGAAACCATCTTTCTGATTCGTCCTTCACCTATGCCTTTGGGTGTCTTGCTTTCACATGTTTTGATCTAGATTTTGGTTGGATCCCCTAGCTTAAAGTCATTGTTGGCCGTGAGTTCTCGGTCTGGGTCAGCCAGTGAGACGGACCCGCCATCCCCATCTATTTGCCTCGTTTTTGCAAATCAATCGGGGCGCCTCTGTACACTGCGAGAGGTTGCTGAAGATGAACCAGGCGGCAGATTTGCGGATATGCTAAATTCTGTTGAGGGTGTTGCTGAAGATGGATCATCCATAGTAGATTGCTGGGTGCATTTACATTTTTGCAGGGGCAGCTGGGCGTATTCACTCTTCTGCTGTGTCTTTACTAGATGCATCGCATGTGGGCTGGAGGAGCGATGAATTATTGCCGTTGGCCTGGGTGTGGTGCACACGCACTGCGTGGGGTTAATGCCATGCATGTGTCTGGCCGTGGTTTAAATAAATTTGCATCGTTCCGCGAGATTAGTCTGACTTACTAATTCACAAATGCTCATAAACGATGGATATGTATTAAAGATAATCCAGCCGCCTGCATATGTATGTTTGTCTGCAGCTGGAGCTGGGAGGACAGGTGCACATTACATGGACATGGAGCAGGCGGATAAGAAAAATGCATAACGGAAGAACAAATCCCTCGACCGCTCGGGTGGTGGGGAGTCGGCGCTTGGCGGCGGCAGTTCGGGGGCCTTCGTCCTCGCCAGATCTGGAGGCATGCTACTCCCTCCTTCCCGCTCCTTCCCCTTTGCGCTTGTGGCCGGTGGATGCTGCTGGTTCCGGTGCTTCTGGGGATGGTGGTGCAGATTGGGACCGGGGGAAACCCTAGGCCGGCTGGTTCGGCTCGACAGCGGCGTCGGCTTCGGGCGACGCATCCTTCCTGAAGGCGGTGTCGTGGTCCTTATTCTTGTCACCTCCGGTCCTCTCCCGGGTGAAAACCCAAAATCCGGTCTGGATTGGGCAGCGGTGGCGCCATGGGCGTCATCCCCTCCTTGGAGGCGTTGCCTGGGGAGCTAGGATTCGGGTGTGGGCTCATGAAGTGGGGGCTTTGGCTGCCGGCTGGATTTCTGCAGCTGCTCGCGGCGGCTTTCATGTTGTGCAGAGTGCCCCTTGTATCTTTAGGGTGTTTCCTGTTTTTGGTGTTCGCGTCGGAGGAGCGGCGTGGCATCTGGTACGTCGACAACGGCGAGTCTCGGCGGCATGGAGCAGTAGGGGTATCGCCGGTGGGCGTGTGATGATGGACGAGCGCAGGATGGTGGCGCTGTCTGGCGTCGTGGTGGCGTCGATGGCAGAGAGGCCTGGCACGGTTCATGCAACAGTACAACTCTGAAGATGGATTGATGGTACGTGGCTGCGGCGGCCTCATAACCGGCAGGGGCCTGGTTGAAGAGCACGCCGAACTGGTGGGTGCCCATACCCGGAAGGAGTCCTGGTTGGGACCTCGGGTCTCAGATGTTAGGTTTGGCTGCGAGGTCTGTTTGGTATTAGGCCCAGACCATCAGTGCTCCTTTATCAGTTAGATAGGAGTAGCGACAGAGGTTGCGAAGATGGTGGCTTTGGTCTTACTGTTGTACGACTTTGTAAGGTCTTGTGTTATAATCAATAAATTGGCCGTATGCATCGTCCGGATGTAGAGGCCGGGGGTATTCCTCCTTTTCGAAAAAAAATCCATCGCACGAGGGGGAGCTTCAGAACTTGTGGATGCAGGGAATGGTCATTAGCAGCATGTTGGCGACCCCCAAGATGAAAATGTTCTTCACCCATGCTTGATTCTGCTCAAGCAGTGTGACGTGCCGATACACAGATGCATGTCAAATCAGATGTCCCCAGCAGGCGCTAAAGTACTGATTTAAACCAGATTCTATTTTTTGTGATTCAAGTTAACTATGAAGAATGGAGGCAAGTGATTTTTCAGTGATAAAATCGATGCATGTAAGAGTTTTAAATCAGTAGTCTGAAACAAGTAACGAAACTAAAATACCTCATTTTCCAAATTGAACAATACTGGATGGAGAGCTCTAGTGTGATTATGGACAGGGTGCATGCTTCCAATGTAGTTAACGCTTCACGACATGCTCCGCGACCATCTTCTAATCAATAGCATGGATCAATGTAGTTATTGTCATGCAGCTGGCCATTTGTACTGACATGTTGATCAACGCATGTCTTCAATGCGCGAGTCTGCCTTCTGGGTCATCTCCTGGCAAGGTCAGAAGTAATGCATAAACTGTACTAATTGTATACGGTGGATGAAATTCATTATACATGCTCGAGGTATTAGAGCTGCACGAATCGTGTGAAAACGGTCGGTCTTAATAACGACCTCGCGTGGCTGTATGTCCACTCATGATTTATCGAGTCGCCCAGTCTCTTCAGTAATTAAAGAGTACTTCTGCATTAACTTGTGCACATGAGCAGACCACATGCAAAATATCATCCGATGACTATTGACGAATATCCACTAGGTAAGGAGTTAGTCTTACTTAGATTTAGCAACATGTCAGTACTTCTGCTTTCGAATAAAATAAAATAAATATTTACACTAAGATTTCCAGCTGGCCATGGGCCTGTGACTGCACAACAAATGGGTTAGCAAATGCAATACTTTTTCTGTAGTGATCTAAACATTCTTATATTTTTTTACGAAGGGAGTAACATTCTAATTGCACCAAAAATTTCGTCCTAGCTGGCTGCGAAGCGAGAAACGTGTGGCTTCAAAAATCTCACGTCAAGACCAAGACTTAAGGTGCTGCATGCTTGCGTCGCACCACATGTGAAGTGGGACACTGCAAAGTATACCCACGTGGTTGCATTGCATGGGAGCATGTCATGCGTGACTTGTTTTGCACAGAGAAGGAACGAAGCAAAAGTCTGCACGCGCGGCCGGTGAGCGAAACAAAAGTCTCTCGTCTCGACCCGTCCACACAGCACATCGGCTTTGCAAATTCACTCCCCTGACTTCCAAACAGCACAGCGGCTAGGAGGCCGACCACGCCAGCTTCAAGTTTCCGAGGACTAAAAGGTGGTCGGCGCCGGCACTGGACTAGCACCAGCCCGTCTCCGTAGGCCGGACAGGTATTCAGAGACCTACGTACATTTGCAATTTTGCATGCGTGCGTGCTTCGTAGAGTTCTCAAAAGATCAAGATCGAAGAGCACGCTCGTTTGCTTCCTGCAATGGAGAACCGCGGCGGCCGCTGCACAGCTTGTTTGTCGCCAGTGTGGTGGCACTTGTTTTTCTTTATTTGCAAAAATATTTCATATCTATTATTAAAGTACAAAGAACCTCAAACATAATAAAAATTACATCAAAATACTGAGACCATCGAAGGATTATTATCGCCGTCAGAACGAGCCACGGATACGCCATCATCCTGGCTCTCATTGACTGGAGATCTTCGTCGCACGCTTTGTGCGGTGCGTCGATGCAGCGTGGCCCATGCCGTCAAAGCAGAAATATCACAAGTATGGCCGTGCCTTGGGCAGCGATTGGACATGCAACACCTTTAATGCTGCTTTACGTCTAATATTGGTGAAACAAACCTCACGCCATGTGTTCTAGATGTGTATATACGGAAGAACAATCAACATGGGGCAAGTCACCTGAAAAAATTATTTTGGTCAGTCAATTCCTATCAGCCGTTGGATAGTTCATTGAACGGTCAAGATTGCATCTTCAACCTCCTGCTGCTTGCTTCTTCAACTTCAAACCGCCTCGTTGCCGCCTGCTTCCGCCGCCCCGCGGCCCGCAGCGCTTCGCACACACTCGCCACACCGCCCTTCCCCCAACCACGGCCCACCGTCGTGCTGCTGGCCATCCCTCTAGCCCCGATGCCGATGGAGATTTTCCCCGGCGACCTTGCACTACCGCCGTGATGCCACCCCCACCACCGTTGCCCTCCGGCGAACTTCTTCGCCCTTCTAAAAATCGACTGACCCAAAACCGAAGTCGGTCAACTGATGACATTTAGCTAATGTGTCTATTGACCCAAAACCGAAGTCAATCAACTGATGACATTTAGCTAATGTGTCTATTGACCCAAAACCGAAGTCAGTCGACTGACATTTAGCTAATGTGTCTATTGTTTGTTCAAGTGTCTGTTCAAGAAGCCTTTCTTCCTTCTTTGTTCTTCTTCGTGTTGGCTTGTCCGTACCCGAAACAGAACATGTAATTCTTGTTCTGCTCGTTCTGGAAGGTTCTGGAAGTTGCGGAATCAATCCCTCCTGGGGCCCTCATCTTTTGTAAGGTTCTATGATGCGGAATCAATCCATCTTCTGGCCTGCATCTTGTAATAACCACGGTAAATGCTGAATCAGGGACCGTACTAAATGATGTTAAACACGTCGGATGCTATGATAGACAATCGGCACATTCCTCCCTGTTCCAAATACATGTAATATCTTGCCCTCTCATGTTCGGCATTAATGGAGAAAATGATGAATGCGGTCAGGACTTCAGTGGTACCCATTCCGGCAAGATTTACCGCATTCCAGATCCGTGGGGTTCTGATTTCGGGATCAGCTAGAGCTAGGAGCAAAAAACACTTGTTTGCAATCTACCCTTGTCTTATGTTTTTCCGTGTTTTTTGTGGTATCTCCTCGCAGGTTTTTCCTAGTATATCGGACGTACCAGTGAACTATTAAGCCGTAAAAAGATGACTTGCATTTGTGCATAATCCATGGTTTCTTGCAAACTGTTTGCTTGTATTTTTCACTAGAGAAACTCAAATGATGCATGGTTTCTTGAAATTAGTAAGTGTTTTAAAATACAAGTGATCTTTGGGGAACTCGCATTTCACAAGCACTCAACATTGGAGATACTAGGCTTGGCACGCATATGCTCACCCGTCACTAAACACTTCCCCTGGATTTGGAAGCAACGGGCCACGATGTGTCTCCGGTGTGTAGCTAAATCCCACTAGCTTTCATCTGTCTCATCGAATGATCGGAGAGGGGAATGACCACAAGAATAACACATGAAGGGACGAGCGAGCTGAACACAGGGATGAGTTGCTTGTTGAGAAGCTCGATGCTCCTTGTGCTGGCATATCCGGCCGCGGAAGGAATATCATGGCCAAATCAAGAGGATGGCCAAGTTGTTGGGGTAAAAACTGTAGACGACCACTGGAGTAATCGGCAAGATGCCGAAGCATGAGAATAGTGTCATTTTCTATCCTTCTCCATCAAATTTCCCCAATGCATCCCATTCTTAAGACACACATCAAAACTCTGGTTCCTAGTTACATGTTCTTCCATTTTGGCTTCTCCTTTCTTAAAAAGGCTACTATGTATCATTCCACTAGACCTTTTTCTCTCCTCGGTGCTTTGCTTGGGTCGTTACCACAACCACTTCGCTATTGTAGATGGTTTGATGAATCAATATTATGTAGCGAAGACTCAAATATGGGTGGTATATAAAGACAGCAAAAAGTGCATTCATGGTCGAGGAGTTGCGCAATGAAAGGTTCATGGGTGCATTTCATTCGGTCAGACTCTTCAACTTACTTTAACTGAGAGCACCTCTGTATTTGTGCACATGAATAGAGCATATGTAAAGTAGCATCCTACTATTATTGACAAACATCCAGCAGGTGTAGAGTCACTCCTAATAGATTTTGTATCATGCCATTATACTATTTGACCAAAGCAGAGAGCTAGGTTACAACATGTACGAGAGTCAACACATGAGCTCTCTCTCTCCCGAAACCCATCTAGGGTTAGGCCGCCTCCACCCTCTCCCTACCGCCATCGAATCACCACCGGACAAAGCCCGGGCGGGAGGAGGATGGCAGCGACGGGGCATCCCTCCCACGTAGTTATGGGCGTGGTTGCAGCGGCTCTCGTGTGGCATCCAGGTGGAGATGGTGGTGACCTTGGCTGGCGGTGTTGGCCCGTGGTGGAGGGCACCTCATCTTCGGTAACTTCGGCCGGCGCGGCGGCTTCCTGGAACAGTACATTGGTTGTTGAATGTTGTGGCATTCACGACGGCATCCTGAGCAGTCATATCTGGCACATCGGCTCAGTTGGCGGTGAGGTCGGTGCCTCCCTCATTGTGGTGGCGCCCTCATCACTCAGGAAGTGTTTGTGCCAGTGTGGGGGTGGCGACACTTGCAGGTCTTCCCGCATTCGTTCGGCAATGTGGGGGTGCGAAGGAAGATTTGCTCCGGGCAAAAGTTGACATCGCGACGCCTGCGGACGTCACACTCCTCCTGGGGGTCATTATCGAGCTCTTCTACATCCTCAGCTCTCGGGTCACATCTTCGGGTCAAGGTCGAGCGGCGCGAGATTCCCTCTTGAGGGTGTCGCCTTGAAGTTTGTTGTACCCTGGGTGCTTTCCTAGGGCTGGACTAGCACGACATCGGGGCCAAGGTGGAGCATCGTAGCATCTACCGCATCGACGACAATGAGTCTCAGTGGTGTGGTGTTGCAGGGGCTCTGTTGGAAAACGTAGCATGGAAAACAAAAAAAATTCTACGCTCACGCAAAGATCTATCCGTGGAGATGCATAGCAATGAGGGGGAGAGTGTGCCCATGTACCCTTGTAGACCGAAAGCGGAAGTGTTTGACAACGCGGTTGATGTAGTCGAACTTCTTCTAGCTCCGACCGATCAAGCACCAAACGTACGGCACCTCCGAATTCTGCACACGTTCAGCTCGGTGACGTCCTCGCCTTATTGATCCGGCAGCACGACGGCGTGGTGACGGTGATGGTGAAGTGATCCGTGCAGGGCTTCGCCTAAGCACCGCGAGAATATGACGGGGGGTGTAAACTATGGAGGAGGCGCCACACACGGCTAACAATTGATGTTCTATATGCTAGGCGCCCCTCCTCATATACATAGGTGGGAGGGAGAGGGGAGAGGCCAAGGGGTGCCCTAAGTGGGGCCGAAACCCACTTGGGCTCCTGCCCTGGTCCCCCCCTTCCTTGTATGGGCGCCAGGGGAAGGAAGGGGGAGGTGGCGCCCCCTTCCTTTCTCCCCTGAGGAGGGGAAGGAAGGAGGGACTTGCCCTCCCACTTTTCCATTCCCTAGGGCTGGCTGGCCTGGTGGAGGGGCACACCAGCCCCTTCTGGGCTGGTCTGTCCCTCCCTTGGCCCATTAAGCCCATATCATTGCCGGGGGTGCCCGGAACCCCTTCCGGTGACCCTATATGTACTCGGTACCCTTCGGAACACTTCCGGTGTCCGAATACCATCGTACTATATATATCAATCTTTACCTCTCGACCATTTCAAGACTCCTCGCCATGTCTGTGATCTCATCTGGGACTCCGAACAACATTTGGTCACCAAATCACATAACTCATATAATACAATATCGTCATCGAACGTTAAGCGTGCGGACCCTATGGGTTCGAGAACTATGTAGACATGACTGAGACACCTCTCCGGTCAATAACCAATAGCGGAATCTGGATGCTCATATTGGCTCCTCCATATTCTACGAAGATCTTTATCGGTCGAACAGTTATGAGAACATACGTTATTCCCTTTGTCCATCGGTATGTAACTTACCCGAGATTCGATCGTCACTATCTTCATACCTAGTTCAATCTCGTTACCGGCAAGTCTCTTTACTCATTCCGTAATACATCACCTAGTGACCAACTCCTTAGTCATTTGCTTGCAAGCTTATGATGTGTATTGCCGAGAGGGCCTAGAGATACCTCTCTGTTACTCGGAGTGACAAATCCTAATCTCGATCTATGCCAACCCAACAAACACCTTCGGAGATACCTGTAGAGCATCTTTATCATCATGCAGTTATGTTGTGACGTCTGATATCACACAAGGCATTCCTCCGGTATCCAGGAGTTGCATAATCTCATAGTCGAAGGAATATGTATTTGGCATTAAGAAAGCAATAGCAATAAACTGAACAATCATTATGCTAAGCTAATGGATGGGTCTTGTCCATCACATCATTCTCCTAATGATGTGATCCCGTTATCAAATGACAACCCATGCCCATGGTCAGAAAACCTTAACCATCTTTGATCAACGAGCTAGTCAAGTAGAGGCTCACTAGGGACAAAGTGTTTGTCTATGTATTCACACATGTATTTACGTTTTTGGTCAATACAATTCTAGCATGAATAATAAACATTTATCATGAATAAGGAAATATAAAATAACAACTTTATTATTGCCTCTAGGGCATATTTACTTCAGGCTCGACGGAGGATGTGTGATGATGGACACATGCATGGCGGTGGCGATGTTTGGTGCCATGGCGCCATTGACGGCAGGCCGGTCTAACAAGGATGATGCAGATTTCTTCTTGGAGATGGATCATCAGCTCGATGGTGGTGGTGGCTTCTGAGGTGTGTGCATGTGGTGTACACTTTGGGTTAGTTGCACCAGGTGTGTGCTCCTGGTACATCATGCAAGCGGATAGGAGTTAGATGTTGGGGAGTGATGACACTCCCCATTATTAAGTGTGTAAGTGTGAGTGGTGGACTCGGGTTGTTTTATGTATGTTCTTGTCAGACCTTTGTTGAATAATTGAATAAAGATGGATGTGTGCATCTATTGATGCCGAGGCTTGGGGTTTCAACCTCCTTTTTGAAAAAACTATTTGACCAAACCAATGAGGCCATACATGGGTATTCAACTAGGAGAGAAACGTGAGTAAACTCCATGCAATGCATTCAACAACAAAGAACGTCGCGTGAATAACAGCATGGACAGGTTCAACCAATGAAGGTTGTACCTAGAGTTCTACCCCTAGAACTTGAGCTCATGCACTCATAGAGCACCACCAAGTCGATGTTGCCCTATGCGGCCATCACCTACTGATCCGTCATTGCACAGCGGCATAGACGCACAATCCAAACGTGGACCTAGCCACAAAGATAGAACCATGTCCATGCAACACTTGCTGCTGAGAAGCACATAAGAATGCCCGTCATCCCCGCCGATCCCATGCCACTAAAGGCCTAACTACTGACACAGAGCCAATTTGGACCACTCACACTGAGCACCTTGGACAAGGGTGGAATCCCGGCATCGAGCAAAAGTTGAGTCGCCACATGCCATCTTGGACCATGTAGAGCACTCAAAATCTCCGCATCGAGCGGGAGACATCCAATGTCTGAAGCACGCCGCCATGAACCTTGAATAAGAGGCTAAACCCATCGATCTTACGCCTCGCAGAGATGGTTAGCAGCATGGGGTCGCGCCGCCATGTGCAAAATAACCAATGCGCACGCAACTATACAGTCACAAATTGCCTCCATACAAAGACCGGGAAGATGCATTGCCATCGTGAATCACCACCACCATTGTTGATTCCATGACCGGCAGCCATGCTTCCCAATTGAATAATTAAATTGTATGAAGATATGTAAACTATGTAAATAGCGCTACTCCCTCCATTCCAACATATTCAGTGTGCATGCTCTACCCTAATAAACAAGTTGAGCATGCAGCCAGTTTTGTTTACAAACTGGTAAAACCAGTTTTTATGCGACTTGAAGCTTATTGTGTTTGTTGCTAATGTTAAAGAGCTATCTCTTTGCAATCTTTGGCTTTTCTTCTATGCAACCACCCTTTGGCAATTGTGTCCTTAGCAACAAGTGGTCTTGCATTCCAAAGGCAATGCAATTAGCTTAGTTTGGATGTTTAGATTAAGAGTTCCTAGTGTCCATTTCTGCTTTCATGTTACTGGATATCTTAGTTCCCTGAATCATAATTATTCCGCAAGAAGTTCTGAAACAATGTAGCTTGCATGGATTGGAAAATACATTGTCTCTGCTGCCTTAATCTAGCTGCAATTACCATTATAGTTTGTCTGGTGTCCTCCAAATGTCCACAAAGCGGCTCAGGGAAGTAACGAGCAGGAGCACTAGGTTTTTTTAGGAAAAGAAGGAGCACTAGTGTGTCCTAGATCTACCGACCAATTTGGTCTTGCGTGTCAGTTTTGTGTGGTGTTGTTTTATCGTAAAAAAAAGACAGGTTCATGCAAGAGCGCCGAGGTGCGCCCCAGATCTTAGTGTGGTTCACTGGTGGAAGAGCATCAAGGAAAGAAATGGCAAGAGGCCAGGGCACAAGAGCAATACCGACTTCTATGTTTTCACATCAATTTCCCCCAACGCCTCCTATTCTTAAGTAAGACACGCATCCAGACTCCGATTCTTAGTCACATGCTCTTTCATTTTTGGCTTCTTGACATGGCTACTAGGTACCACTTCACTAGACCGTTTTCTCTCCTAGGTTCCTGCTTTGGCTGTTACCGCTCCACTATTCTACATGGTTTGATGAATCAATAGTACATGGTGAAGAGGCAAACATGGTTGGTATATAAAGACATCAAAAGGTATTGATGGTTAATAAGATGTACAACAAAAAGGTATGTGAGTGCATTTCATTCGCTTAGACTCTTCAAGATAATTAACTGAGAGCACCTCTGTATTTGTGCACATGAATAGAGCATACACAAAGTGGCATCATAGTATTACTGACGAACATCTGGTAGGTATGGAGTCACTCCAGATAGATTTTTTAACATATGCCTTATACTCGTTCAAATATCACTTTAAGATTTCTAGCTAGCCATTTTTCCGAGAAGGGGAGTACTTCAGCCTCTACATCACATGATGTACACATGCATACTATTAAACATGGAATAAGTTCAAGTCACTGAGTACTAGATGGTAAAACAAATAAACGGAAAACACGACCACAGGCGGTCGAACCAGAGATTATCTAGCTCATTCACATAATCTACGAGTGGCTCGTCAGCCAAACAGGTTGAACAAACCCTGTGCAACCATTTCCAGCTGACTGCCTCCAGAGGCCATAAGTGTTCACATGCATACGCTGCAGTGATGACCACATGCAGATTAAAGCCATAGGTTTGTAGATAACCTGCAATAAATTAGGAGAAGACGATATCTTTAAGACGTAATCATTCCAGCAATTTCATATTGCCTAGAGAATGGCATAAACTCCCACACGGATTTGGCCCTTCAGCATATGATGAATACCACCTAACCAGTTACTAAAAAAATTGAAATACTCGTTGATGGTGCTAAATTGTATGTAACATGAACCATGCACCAGATCAAGGTAGTAAACGGCCATGACAAAAATAAATGATGAATTGTCTCCTCCTAATCACAAAAATAACATTTTTGCTGCCATGCCAGTTACGCTTAGCAAGGTTATCTTTGGTAAGAACTACATCCCTCTGCAAAATCCACACGAGAACTTCGATCTTGCAAGGAACCTTTGTTTCCAAATATGCTTTCTGGGAAAAATAGGTCCAGAATCTATGAGATCCGCATACATAGACTTCATAGTGAAGACACCATTAGTGGTTAATCTCCGCTCAAATTAATCTTCCATCTGAGTTAGATTAATTGACATCAATCTAGAACTCAAATGCATCCACTTAGTTCATTTGTCACCCAGCAACGCCCTAAAATATTGGATGTTCAAAGGGCCGCCCCGAAGATCAGAAGCCACTGAATCCTCTTTTCTGAACACAAAATTATACATGGTCGGGTATTGTAGAACTAATGGCATGTCACCCGACCAGGTATCATCCCAATAACTCGTCGATTGGTCATCACCAATCTTTAAGGAACCTCTCTTAAAAAAGGATGATTTGACATTCATCAAGCCCATAGACCGATAGTGCACGTCCTACCCCCTCCCCCACCCCCTTGCACCCCCCTGCCCCGCGTAGGATGGTGCTTCCAGGATAGGGTCGTCGTCGGTCGAAGCATCACCAGACGCCGCTTGATCCTTGCCGCATTGGTTGCCTGAGCTCGTCAATTCACTGCAATGCTCGCCGCCATTGCAGCATGTGGGTGCAAAACTATCATGTGCATCATCGGCTCACTCCGTAGGTTCTCCTGTCGCCGATTGAAGCTTTTTTTTAATCTACTGTTGAAGTTTTTGTGCCAATGTAGCAGCTTTTTTGGTTGCGCGGTGCCCTGGTTGAAGCTTTTCTGTAAACGGTTGCAGCTTTTCTGGTTGAGCAGTGATTGATTGAAGTTTTCTGCATCGTCGGTTGAAGCTTTTTCTGTCAATGGTTGCAACAATGCAATCGGTGGTTTCAACATCGCCTTTGTCGGTCACGCGCCATCGCTCGCGTTGGTTGCAAGCAAAAGGATCCTATAGCCCTAGCATGTCAAGCCTCTGTTTCAGCACCCGCCCATCACTCTTGCAGCATGTTCCCCCGACGCATTTGCATCTCGTGTGTGGCAGAGCTGAGGATTGCGTGTGAGGGAGAGGAATAAGGAGGCACTGGTTGTGGCCGTTCCTCCGCCCCACGATGGTTCGCCCTAGTAGCAGGTGGCGGTGGTTGGTTTGCAGCAGCAGCACCCCAATTCGCCCAACGGGTCGCGATGGTGAGGGAAGAGAAGGCGAGCAACATGTCCTGAAAAGGTAGAATAAAGGAGTGTTTCTTATGTATAAGAAACGAGAGGTGGGGGTAGGGCATGGAATAAAACAAAGGGGAGCGCATGATAGTGGGATCCGACGTCGCTCAAGTGACCGACGCAAGCCGTGATCAGTCAGCCAGGAGGAATCATTAGCATCAATAAATTGTGAAACCCGCCATAAAATAATAGTATATGTTTCCAATGCCAATAAAAAGTAACACATCCAATGGTATTTAACATCGATAAAATGGCCAAATAAAACATACGCCAACCAGAAATATCACAAGTACCGTTGCGCCTTGGGCCGTCGACAGAAGGCTTGGTGGGGAAAACCTCGGCGCGCCAAGTGATTCGATGTGCAACACCTCTAATATTTATTTGTGTCTAATATTGTCAGGACAAACCTCTCGCCAAGCGGAATATATTTTCCAGTATTTTGGGTGTGAATGATGAACAATCAATGCGGGGAGAAATATTTGCAACATGTCATATGGTTCTCCCTTTTTTTTGTAGTATTTTCAAAGGGGTTTTCCCTGGTATATCAGGCATATGAGTGAACAATTAAGCCGTGAAAAAATGACTTGCAATCGTGCAATATCCATGGTTTCTTACAAGTTGTTTACTTATATTTTTCACTAGAGAAAATCAAACGATGCATGGTTTATTGCAATGAATCAAGTGGTTTGAAATACACATGATCTTTGGGGAACTCACATATCACAAGCACTCAGCATTCTTGCAATTAATCAATTGCTTTAACATACAAATGATCTTTGGGGAGCTTGCATTTCACAAGCATGCGGGCTTCATACGCATATCCTCACCAGTCACCAAATATTTCCCTAGATTTGGAGGCATATGGCGCACACGCCTCTCCAACTTCTAGTCATATCTCTTATCCCACTACCTTCAATCTCTCTTATCGAACTCTGGGGGAGGGGAATGACCACGAGAATAACACATGAAAGGAGTGGGCACAACATAGAGAGGGGTTGCTCGATACTCCTTGTGTTCGCACATGTGGCCGTGGAAGGAACTTCATAGCCAAATCAAGAGGATGGCAAAGTCGTTGAGCTAGAAGGTGTAGGCGTAAGAGGCCGGAGCACGAGAACGGTGACGTTTTCTAGCTTTTTCCGCCAATTTTCCCCAATGCTTCCTATTCCTAAGACACACATGAAAGCTCTATGGTTCCTAGCTCCGTCTTCTTCTGACATTTTGGCTTTTCTTTTTTTGACACCGCTGCTACGTACCAATGTACCATATCAGTAGACCACTTTCTCTCCTTGGTGCTTTGATTTGGCTGCTAGCAACTCACTATTGTATATGTTTGATGAATCAACAGTGTGTAGTGAAGACTCAAACATGGGTGGTATATAAAGACAGCAAAAGGTTCCTTCATAGTTGGGGGGTGCGCAACAAAAGGTCTGTCGGTGCATTTCGTTCGGTCAGACTCTTCAAGATACTTAACTGAGAGCGTTTCTGTGTTTGTGCACATGAACAGAGCATATGCGAAATAACATCATACTATTATTGATGAACATCCGGTAGGTGTGGAGTCACTCTTAATAGATTTTGCAACTTGCCTTGTACCATTATAAACATTACATTAGGTTCCCTAGCTAGCTATGAGCCTGTTCACAGCAACAACAAATGGGTCAGCATTCCAGCTGCACACGCACAAAAAAACGTTATGAATTTTCCGAGGAATAAAAATGTTAATCTATACAGGTAAAGGTTCCTCGTTCAAAACACCCCCCCATTTCCATTCTCCAGGACCGGTCTACCAGCGGGTATACTTGTCTGCAAAACGTTTTTAATCAGATATTTTAACAGCCTCAGTTAAGCGTTGTGTTCAACAGTGGCTCCGATGGCGCACGGCTATACAAAAGTATCGTGTTCTGGTGAGTACTAAATTACCTTAGGTCATGACTTACAACCAGTATGGTGTAGTCTTTCTTTAGGTCCCTCAGGAGATTCACAACATCAGCCCGAGCTTTCCAATCTGATGATGATGATACAAATTTAGTAACCACATCTAAGAGAGCATATACTATTTAAAAGAAAAACTATTTGACACCACACAATATTCCTGGCAAGTCTGGGCTGTGGCACAAAGATGACAGGATGCACAAGCAGAATTATATTAAACAACTGCTCTCGCTGATGTGCATTTAGATGGGTTCACAAATGGATCAATACAAGGGGAAGAAAATAATCTACAGATATTAGTTTGATATGGATATTTCAAGTACATACCAAGTCCAGCGAGGGGCTCATCAAGCAACAATAAATCAGGAGTTTGAACCTAGAAAATAAGAAGATAAAGGCAAAATATTATCCATCTTCACTTCTAAAAACAGAACGATCCACCTGTCCTAAAATAATGAAAACATTACCAGTTGAATTGCCAAAGCAAGTCGCCGCTTAAACCCACCACTGAGAGACTGTGGATCCTTATCCAATGAAATGGCACTTTGACCAACCTAGCGTTAAACAAATTATCTTCAGAAATCAATTGTGTGTGGTCTCAAACTACAAATTCACTCCGCAACGCAACAAAATGGTATGTATGAGAGATAATCATTACAGAGTTAATGACATTCTGAAGTTTTAAAGTGAGTTGCCCCCTCAAAGGAATGTCTGCCTTTTGCCTTGGCCATCCAAAAGTAACTTCTTCAAGTATAGTATCTGATAAGAAGTACCTACAGGTTTAAAATATCTTATTTTGCAGTGAAATTTCTCAAGCACTCACAAAAATCATAAGCATTCATGCTAATATGTAAAAAACTTATTAGTGAATGTAGTAATTCAATGTTCAAACCTCTCAGGAAACTGAAATACAATACCGACTCTTTGAGGAGCTAACACTTCCGACAGACCCATTGGATTTCCACTATCATCATACTTCTGAATGCAAATTGAACCAGAGGTAGGTTCTGATAGACCGGCCAAAAGCTGAGAAATCAAACTATCACCTTAAGATGAAAGATGCAGAGTTAAACATGTCATGCAGCATTTCAATGCAAACCTGTAAAAGAGTGGTATTTCCACTCCCACTCCGTCCAAATATCAAACCAAAACTGCATGAATTAGTTGTCTCGTCAATACAAAAGGCATCCAAGAAAGACAGCTATTACAATATAAAACGCATGCTTTCCTTTTCTCCCGGAGAGAGAGACTAGTTTGATTCAATAAGTTTCGCTCAGTTCCAGGAGGTCGGTAGCTGACTTTTCTAACCTAAACAAGTGAAATTCAATATACGTCCATGTAATGTAAACGCAAACCATGGTTGCACGGATGTTATACAACGTACGGTATATCTGACAGTAGCAGTTCCCCAAACAATGGACTATTTGTTTAACATATTTGAGTTACAAACAACTTGTATTCAATCACCAATATTTATTATCGACATCAAAATTTTAATCCAGCTATTATGTATGTCTCCTATTAAAATCCCAATAGGCAAGGACGAAAGTACTACATGTGCATCATATACAATAACACTGAAGGACATAACAAAACAACAATTCAGGATACTTAACTACTGGATTATACCGATTACGGAGTGCTACCTAGCTTTTGTGTGATAAGATGCTAAGATCCTGGGCTTGAAGATCCGTATAAAGATTTAGTCAGAAGAAACGTAATGAAATCCAGATTTTCAACAAAAACTAGGGCCAGAGTTGAGGGAGATTCCTCAGTTTGGTGATTACTGAGAGTTAAACAAGTGAACTCACACATCACAAACAACCTATCAGATCTAAGAGTAATGAATCTTACCCGCAGACAAATGTTCGCCAACTTTATCAACATTAACACTACAACTAAATTGTCTCTCTAGATTAAATATAAAAAAATTGTCGAGACAGAACTAGGAAAAAATCCTCATACCACAAAAGAGGGGCAAGAAAAAAAATCACCTCCAACTGGGAGTACCCAGCTCAGACCCGTTCTGCTCGACATCTCCAAGAAAACCTCCTGGAAACCATCAAGGGACGCAAAGGATAAGAGACCGAAAAAAGATGAGAGCACACACGGTTCAAGGATAAGAATGGCATGCCTTGTCATCTTAACCGGACAAGATGAAATCGCAGGAGGGAAAGCGACATGGGCGAGCATAGTTTCTAAGTGGTGGGGAGCTTCAGGAAGCGGGACTCGAACAGACGAGGGACTGGAAAGTGCAGAAGTATGGTCAGATGGAAACTGATGTGCAGCAAAGTGAAACAAATGCCTCAGTTTCAATTCAGGAGAACAATGTCTCACAAAAAAGATCAAGAGCAGGAAGATTGCAATTCATCTAGTAGCAGTTCAGCTATAAGCCCAATGTTGTCAATGGCATGATAAAGTAACAATTATGTAAATTCACATCCTATAGTGAGATGAGATGATAAAGCTACAGTTGATGCTTACAATCAACTTCCTCGTGAAACTTCTGAAAATGGAGGCAGCAAGTTCAGTATTGTCTACACTCTACAATACCAAAGAAGCTACTGTACTTCAAACAAAAGCCTTAAGCTTCGTTGTGGTTTCTTCACATTTCGTAACCAAGAACGATGCTATGTCAGGATTACTGCTAAGTTCAGTTTTATAACTAACAATGACACTGCAACTGCAAAGCCAGACAAAACTACCTAGAATAGTGCACTAACATTGGTGTTGCTCAGTTCCGGATTACAGAAAATCCACCGCATCTGCATTGAACAGCGGCCAAACGTGCTAGCTCCTGGTGTGCAGCTAGAAAATTTTCTCACCAGAGTCAGAAAACGCAGACTTCAGACGGACTGGGACTCGAGGTTCCAATCCTGGCCGCCAATGGAGCAGGGAGGAGATGGGAGCGTCGAACGCCGCCGTCCTACTGCCACGATGGGGAGGGCGTCGGCCCGCACTGGCTCAGCGTTGACCAGGGAAGGGCGTTGAGCAGGGAAATCGAGGGGGCGTCGGGCGTCGCAGTCCTGTTGCCTCGATGGGGAGGGGCGCCGGCCTGATGTCGACCAGGGAGAGAGAGAGAGAACAGGAGGAGGAGGAGACAGGGTAGAAAGAAAAAACAATAAATTACGGGATCAGTTGATCTATACCGTACGTTTTTAATTCGATGGCCTACCACAATAGTTTGCAAATTTTCACTGAACGGGCGTTTTCACTGGATACTTCATCTCTGAAGACGAGACCATAATAAGGATACAAAATTTATCCCTAAAAAAAGGATACAAAATTTACCTACCGTTCACATGACGACCCCCCCCCCCCCTCCGTTTTTAGGGACATGACGCCCCCTTTTAGTTTGTCGAGGGGTCGGCGAGGGAGACAGATTCCCTGTCGGCGTTCCGGGCAGCGGTTGGTTCAGAGTGGTGCGATTGCCGGTGAAAACCGTGTCGACCTCGGTCATGGCGGATGATGGCGGCGTCTTGTACGTCATCTCCTTGTTGAAGGCATCGTTGGTTGCAATCGCCGTCACCTCGTTCTGACTGCTCTGGGGGAAACCCTAGATCTGGATTCCCGGATCGAACGATGAGGGGGCCTTCGGGGTCGTCCTCCCTCTTGGGGGCATCATTTTGGGGCTGGTGTTGGAACGAGAGGACAACAGGAGGAGCGTTGTTGTGTCTGCCGCAACGACGACAACGAGTATCGGCGGCATGGCGCAGCGGAGCCTCGACGACGAACGCGTGTTGATGAGCGCGCACAGGTGGTGGAGCTTTTCTGGTGTTGTGGTGAAGTCGACGACAGTATGGCCTGGCAAGCTGAATGTGTTGGCCGCTCCTGAAGATTGGATGGCGGAAGATGGTTGCGGCGGGTCCAGAGCGTGCGCATGCGGTGCGCGCTGCAGATCGGCCAGTCCAGGTGGTGCTCTCGGCCTAATGCGGGGCAGCTGCATGAGGCCATTGGATTAGATAGTGCATGTTCATGCGGTTCGGACACATTATCAAGAGTATAGGTGCTGCGACTTTATTCGCCGGATAGGTGACTTTGGGTTGATCCATGTATTCAAGTTATCAGACTGCATGCATCGATCGATGTAGAGGCCGGGGGTAATCTTTTTTTTTTTTAAAAAGTTTGCCGTGAGAAGCACTTTGTCTGAAGGATGCCTTGATCCCCTTTTATCTATTGTATGAACTCTCACGGTGGAAAGGGGGTATGGACCAATGGAGGGGGGAGGGAGAAAAAGGGTCATACTTCTGAATGCAAATTGAACCAGAGGTAGGTTCTCATAGACCGGCCAAAAGCTGAGAAATCAACCTATCACCTTAAGATGAAAGGTACGGAGTAAAACATATCATGCAACATTTTAATGCAAACCTGTAAAAGAGTGGTCTTTCCACTCCCACTCGTTCCAAATATCAAACCAAAACTGCATGAATTAATTGTCTCGTCAATACAAAAGGCGGTCAAGAAGTATGACTGTTGAGAGAGAGAGAGTGTGTGTGTGTGTGTGTGTGTGTTTTTGATTCAATAAGTTTTGCTCAGTTCTAGAAAGTCGCTAGCTGACTTAAGTGAAGTGAAGTTCAATATGCGTCCATGTAAAGGAAAATCATGATTGCATAAAAGTTATACAACCTACGGTATATCTGACAGTAGCAGCTCCCCAAACAAATGGATTATTTGTTGAACATATGAGTTGTGAATGGTGGACAGATTGGGTCGAGCAAACAATTCGATAAAGAGAAGAATAGCTTATGGCTTAGAAACAACGAGCATTAATATGAAATCCATGGCTTGATTCTTAAGGTGATTCCGCACCCGAGACATACTATTTGAAAGCCCTTGCTTTACCAAACTGGAGCATGAAACTTTCAACCAAATAGGAGGGAGCCGAAAGAAGAGACAAATGCCAACGATCTCTAGAGAATTAAAAAGAGGTGTGAAAAGTGTAAGGGGTCATCTTCAACTAGTAGCTAGAGCCATTCACTTTCATATTTCACTAGAAGGCCGGGCTTTGCTGCGTCATTGGCGTTGTTGGGTTTTTCGAAAAAATAATCACTCTGTTTCAAAATATAAGTTGTATTACCCTTTTCAAAAGTCAAACCTTTTAAGTTTAATCAAATTTGTAGAGAAATATATCAAAATGCATAATATCACATCTGTATTTTTAAATTCATCATGAAATGAATTTCCATACTTTTTTGTTTGATATAGTGGATGTCGATATTTTTGCTCTGAACTAGGTCAAAGTTAAAGAAAATTTGACTTTCTACAAAACTAGTACCCTTTATATTTTGGAACTGGTGAAAGATTTACTTTGCCCGGTGGGAGGGGATGACAGTGTGTGTTTTGTTTTTGTTTATATACAGTGATTTGGTGTCCTTTTCATGGTGTGATTACCGCCAACCAAACTATATTTATGTGGGAAAAAATTTGTGTCGATGGTCGCATGTACTATTATATTGGTGCTATAATATCACATGGTGGTGTTTCTTTTTTCTAGTTGGTGGGAGGTGAGCGGGGTTAATATGTTTTTATAGGCTGATCGCCGCTGATTGATTTGAAAAAAATCATAGGCCCGATGAAAATCGTAAACCAAATCCAAAATTGAATACCTTAATTGAATGAAAGATCTTCAAAATTGGGGAACATAATGAATTAAAAGAATTGAATGTGAGAGTTTGAGAAAGTGTTGATCCGGTCAAAATCGATTGACCCCATTCTAAAATGAATTCCTCAATTAATTGTGAGACCTTAAGAATTAGGAAGCATGTTATATACAGTATAAAAGAATTCAATGAGAAAGCTTTGAACAAATGTTGACCCGGTTAAAATCGGATGACCCAATTTTAGTCGAAAACCTTAATTAAATGTGGACTCTTTAAAACTAAAAAGCTTAGTGATATAGAGGATGTTTATGGATGGTAGGCTTTTGGTGCCTCACAGCGAAGAAATTATGGTGGATAGGTAGTTGGAGGAAGAGCCGTAGGATAACAATCAACAAAGTAGCAGGCAGCCGCGGCATAAGAACAGTTATGTTTTCTAACTTTCCCCATCAATTTTTCCCAATGCTTCCTATTCTTAAGTGGGACACACATCAAAACTATATGGCTCCTAGCTTCATGTTCTTGGCTTCTCGATTGTTGACACGGCTGCTGCGTATCACTTCACTAGACCATTTTTTATTAGATGAGTGAATAGTGTGTAGCGAAGACTCAAGCATATGGATGATATAAAAAGACGGCGCAACTGCATTATGGTTGAATGGGTACTTATAGATGTGCAAGGAAAAGGTTTGCGGGTGCATTTCTTTTGGCGGTTTGCGGGTGCATTTCTTTTGGCTAGTCTCTTCAATAATTAAGAGTACTTCTGCATTAACTTGTGCACATGAGCAGACGACATGCAAAATATCATTCGATGACTATTGACAAATATCCACTGGGTAAGAGCATCTCCAGCCCTTGGCCTCCCAAGAGGCATAAAAATCGCCTTTTGGGAGCGAGCCGGAGATACAATCGGCGTTGGGGGCGGTTGGGCGTCCAGTCGTCACCCCCAGGTGTCGAGATTGGCCCAGTTTTCGGCCCACTTTCGACGAATAAAGGCCCTATATGGGCGAGAATCGGCCCATATTCGGCATGGTTCGTCGTGACTCGGCGTTCAATTATGAACATAAATATATTTTTATCACATAGTTCATCATAGAAAATCAAATAGTTGAACAAAATAGTGCAACAACAAATAGTTCAATACAAATTATATAGTTGAACAAATAAAAACTCATATTTCATCACACGTCGAGCCCGGCGTCGCCCTTGAGCCTCCATAGGTACTCCACCAGATCCTGCTTCAGTTGATGATGCACCTGTGGGTCTCGGATCTCCTGACGCATACTGAGGTAGGCAGTCCAGGTTGCCGGTAGCTGGTGATCAACTTCGGCTAGAGGACCCTGCCTATAGTATGGTTCAGTGTCAAACACTGGCACTTCCTGCTCGCTCTCGATGATCATGTTGTGTAAGATGACACAGCAAGTCATGATCTCCCACATTTGATCTTTCGACCAGGTCTGAGCAGGGTAGCGGACAACAACAAATCGAGATTGGAGCACACCAAAAGCCCGCTCGACATCCTTCCTGCAAGCCTCCTGCACCTTGGCAAAGTAGGACTTCTTGCCAAATCCAGAGGTCCTGTGTGGCCACCGCCTCAAGTACCACAATGCAACCGACTTTCGCGTATTTGTACATCCCCTGCCAAGCAAATGGGTAGTTCTTCCATTTTCAATGCATGCAGTCGATGCTTCCAAGCATCCCAGGAAATCCTCTTGTTGCATTCTGTGCTAGGATCCGAGCAGTGTCTTCCGCATTGGGTGTTTGCAAGTATTGCGGTCCAAACACTGCCACGACTGCCCGACAGAACTTGTAGAAACACTCAATAGTTGTCGACTCGGCCATGCGCCCATAGTCGTCGAGCGAATCACCGGGAGCTCTGTATGCAAGCATCCTCATCGTTGTCGTGCACTTTTGGATCGAGATGAATCCAAGTTTGCCGGTGCAATCCTTTTTGCACTTGAAGTAGCTGTCTAACTCCCGGATGGAATTCACAATCCTGAGAACAAGCTTTCGGCTCATCCGACAACGGCGCCGAAATATTTTGTCGCTGTGCAGTGGAGCGTCGGCGAAGTAGTCGGAGTAGAGCATGCAGTTGCCTTAGAGATGATGTCGGTTCTTTGCTTTCATCAGCCCCTGCGCCGAGCCACCTCGCCGCGGCTTTTCATTGCTCGCCAGCAGGGCGAGCGGCGAGGACCATGAGATGTTTATCTTCCTGGACGTCAGCCTCGGCTTCCTCCTCCAGCAGCGCGATGAGCGCGTCCTCGTCGTCTGAGTCCATCGCCGAGGCAGGCAAATCGCCGAACACCTTGCGCCCGGTGGGCGCGTACCCGCCACTAAACTGCCCCTCCGCGGTCGAAAACGGCTTGAAAAACGCCCTGCTGCTGGTGGAGGGGCTGCCTCGGCGAACCTCTACTCTTTTCCCGGCGGGGATTGGCTATCTAGCGGTGAAGGATGGTGGGCGGCGCGGGGATATAGTTGTTGGCGGCCGAGCGCGTGGGGGGTGGGAGGCGAGTCGGGGAAGAAAAACTTGACTTTTCGCCTGACGGTGTGGGCCGGCCGTGCTTTTCCCTTGCGCCGGAACCCCCGAGCGCCCCCCCCCCCCAGTGCGCCGGGTTCGGCCTGCGATCGTCGGGCCCAAAAACAGGCCGAACCGGCGGATTTCGACGTCCTGAAAGCGCGACTAGGGTGTTTTTTCGGCACCGGCGCCGAAAAAGTGGCCTGAGGAGGCCTGTTGTGGGCACAGCTAAAAATGCTCTAAGGAGTTGATCTTACTTAGATTTTGCAACATGCCAGTACTTTCGCTTTCTAATAAAATAAAATAAATATTTACACTAGTAGATTTCTAGCTGGCCATGGGCATGTGACTGCAGAACAAATGGGTTAGCAAATATAGTACCCCCTTCGTAGTGATTTAAATGTTTTTATATTTCTTTATGAAAAAAGTAACATTCTAATTGCACGAAAATTTTCATCCTAGCTGGCTGCGAAGCACAAGAAACGTGCGGCTTCAAAAATCTCACATCAAAACCAAGACTTGAGGTGCTGCGTGCTTGCGTCGCACCGCATGTGGAGTGGGACACTGCAAAGTATACCCACGTGGTTGCATGGGCAGTGATCTGTGCCAGTGCACCGGCCCAACTGTTGGGCCGGTCTAGCCCAAACCGTCAGATCCAGTGCGCTTCGACCGTCCGATCTGCTTGTTGACTTTCATCTCCTTCGTTTTCTTCGTGCGCTGCGCAGCCGCCGCCCCCTGCTCGTGTGGATGTCATCCCTTCCGCCGACCGCCACCCCCTCGCCTGGAACTCCTCCCTCCGTTGGTCGCCGCCCTCGTCGCCGGTGCTCGCCGCCCTCGTCGCTGCTGCTCGCCATCGCAGCACACAGTCCTCGCCGGTTCCAGCAAGACGGCGTCGCCATCACGCCCAACGTCCCTATCCTTGCAGCACTAAGCCGTCGCCGCCATATCACGTCCGTCGCGGCACCACCCTGTCGCCGGCCGCAACTCTGACCGTCGTCGTCGATGCTCGCTGCTCGAGGTTGCACGAACAAAGGCCGTCCAAATCAACGCCATTTAGATAGATGTAGCAAAAACTTCGCCGGTGGTAGCAAAAAATAGCGACGGTTGCAGCAAAATCATTGTCGCCGTTGTCTAGCGTCACATCTGAGCCATTAATGGATGTAGCAAATTTTCTCGTTGGTCGTAGCAAAAGCCGACGACCGTTGCACAAAATAACCTCCGTCGTCGTGGGGACGTAGCTCCGTCAACGAAACATACAGCTGGATGCAGCTTTCCATCGTAGCAAAAATGTGTCGTTGAATGGATGTAGAAAAAAAAGCATCGGTCATAGCAAAAAATGACAACGTTTGCAGCAAATCATCGTCGTCGGTGGCACGAGGTCACAGCTCCGCCGTGATGGATGTAGCAAAAACCCTCGCCGGCAGTAGCAAAATCTATCTATGGTTGAAGCTTTTTTAGTTGGGCAGTGCCGATTGAAGCTTTTCTATCTATGGTTGAAACTTCTTTCAACTGTGGTTGAAACTTTTCTAGATCACGGATGCAGCACTGTATACACGCGGTTCCGGCCATGACAGCAGGTAGCTGTGGCATCTCTGCTATCCTAGCAGCAGGCAGTCGTTGCAGTTTGATGACAACAGTAGTTTCAGCACCGTCGGTCATCTTTACGTCGGCCCCGATCCATGCCGTTTGAAGCACCGGTGCAAGCAGCTAGGAGTAAAAACATCAAAGCTTCGTCGTTCATGACGAGGAAGAAAGAAGGCTGCGAGGGAAAGAAAGGACAGGATGCGGAGAAGAAGATAAAGTTGTTTGAAAAAAATATTATATGTGAGCCTGCCTATGTCTAGCGCGGGGGATCGCTAGACCCACAATCAAAAGGGATCGCACGACCCGCACGGGTCCCGCCGAAAGCTTCGGCCGGTCTGCCGGCTGGAAACATTTCCCTGGTTGCATTGCATGGGAGCATGTCATGCGTGACTTGTTTTGCGCAGAGAAGGAACGAAACAAGAGTCTGCACGCACGGCCGGTGAACGAAACAAAAGTCTCTCGCGTCGACCCGTCCACACAGCACAGCGGCTTTGCAAATTCACTCCGCTGACTTCCAAACAGCACCGCGGTTGGGAGGCCGACCACGCGAGCTTCAAGTCTCCGAGGACTAAAAGGTGGTCGGCGCCGGCACTGGACTAGCACCAGACCGTCTCCGTAGGCCGGACAGGTATTCAGAGACCGTACGTACATTTGCAATTTTGCGTGCGTGCTTCGTAGAGTTCTCAAAAGATCAAGATCGAAGAGCACGCACGTTTGCTTCCTGGAATGGAGAATCGCGGCGCCCGCTGCACAGCTTGTTTGTCGCCAGTGTGGTGGCTCTTGTTTTTTTTTATTTGCAAAAATAACTCAGATCTATTATTAAAGTACAAAGCACCTCAAACATAATAAAGTTTACATCAAAATATTAAGACTATCGAACGATTACTATCACTGTCAAAACGAGCCGCTGATGCGTCATCGTCATGGCTCTCGTTGACTTAAGATCTTCGCCGCACGCTTCGTGCGGTGCGCCGATGCAGCGTGGCCCATGCCGTAAAAGCAGAAATATCACAAGTATGGCCGTGTCTTGGGCAGCCATCGGACATGCAACACCTTTAATGTTGCTTTACGTCTAATATTGGTGAAACAAACCTCACGGCAATGTATTTTTCTTGTGTTTTGGATGTGTGTGTACGGAAGAACAATCAACGTGGGGCAAGTCATCTGAAAAAATTATTTTCGTCAGTCAATTCCTATCAACCGTTGGATAGTACAAAAACAAAGGTCAAGATTGCATCTTCAACCTCCTGCTGCTTGCTTCTTCAACTTCAAACTGCCTCGTTGCCGCCTGCTTCCGCCGCCCGCGGCCCGCAGCGCTTCGCGCACACTCGCCACACCGCCCTCCCCCAACCACGGCCCACCGTCGTGCTGCTGTCCATCCATCTAGCCCCGATGCCGATGGAGATTTTTCCCGGCGACCTTGCACTACCGCCGTGCTGCCACCCCCACCACCGCTGCCCTCCGGCGAACTTCTTCGCCCTTCTAAAAATCGACTGACCCAAAACCGAAGTCGGTGAACTGATGACATTTAGCTAATGTGTCTATTGACCCAAAACCGAAGTCAATCAACTTGTGACATTTAGCTAATGTGTCTATTGACCCAAAACCGAAGTCAGTCGACTGACATTTAGCTAATGTGTCTATTGTTTGTTCAAGTGTCTGTTCAAGAAGCCTTTCTTTCTTCTTTGTTCTTCTTCGTGTTGGCTTGTCCGTACCCGAAACAGAACATGTAATTCTTGTTCTGCTCGTTCTGGAAGGTTTTGGAAGTTGCGGAATCAATCCCGCCTAGGGCCCTCATCTTTCGTAAGGTTCTATGATGCCGAATCAATCCATCTTGTGGCCTGCATCTTGTAATAATCACGGTAAATGCTGAATCAGGCCCGTACTAAATGATGTTAAACACGTCGGATGCTATGATGGCCAATCGCCATGTTCCTCCCCGTTCCAAATACACGTAATATCTTGCCCTCTCATGTTCGGCATTAATGGAGAAAATGATGAATGCGGTCAGGACTTCAGTGGTACCCATTCCGGCAAGATTTACCGCATTCCAGATCCGTGGGGTTTTGATTTCGGGATCAGCTAGAGCTAGAAGCAGAAAACACGTGTTTGCAATCTACCCTTGTCTTATGTTTTTTCATGTTTTTTGTGGTATCTCCTGGCGGGTTTTCCCTAGTATATCGGACGTACCAGTGAACTATTAAGCCGTAAAAAGATGACTTGCATTCGTGCATAATCCATGGTTTCTTGCAAACTGTTTGCTTGTATTTTTCACTAGAGAAACTCAAATGATGCATGGTTTCTTGAAATTAGTAAGTGTTTTAAAATACAAGTGATCTTTGGGGAACTCGCATTTCACAAGCACTCAACATTGGAGATACTAGGCTTGGCACGCATATGCTCACCCGTCACTAAACACTTCCCCTGGATTTGGAAGCAACGGGCCACGATGTGTCTCCGGTGTGTAGCTATATCCCACTAGCTTTCATATGTCTCATCGAATGATCGGAGAGGGGAATTTCCACAAGAATAACACATGAAGGGACGAGCGAGCTGAGCACAGGGATGAGTTGCTTGTTGAGAAGCTCGATGCTCCTTGTGCTGGCATATCCGGCCGCGGAAGGAATATCATGGCCAAATCAAGAGGATGGCCAAGTTGTTGGGGTAAAAGGTGTAGACGACCACTGGAGTAATCGGCAAGATGCCGGAGCATGAGAATAGTGTCGTTTTCTATCCTTCTCCATCAAATTTCCCCAATGCATCTGAGGGAGTCCTGGATTAGGGGGTGTTCGGATAGCCGGACTATACCTTCAGCCGGACTCCTGGACTATGAAGATACAAGATTGAAGACTTCATCTCGTGTCCGGAAGGGATTTTCCTTAGCGTGGAAGGCAAGCTTGGTGATACGGATATATAGATCTCCTACCATTGTAACCGACTTTGTGTAACCCTAACCCTCTCCGGTGTCTATATAAACCGGAGGGTTTTATTCCGTAGGACAACATACACAACAACAATCATACCATAGGCTAGCTTCTAGGGTTTAGCCTCTCTGATATCGTGGTAGATCTACTCTTGTACTACCCATATCATCAATATTAATCAAGCAGGACGTAGGGTTTTACCTCCATCAAGAGGGCCCGAACCTGGGTAAAACTTCGTGTCCCCTGCCTCCTGTTACCATCCGGCCTAGATGCACAGTTCGGGACCCCCTACCCGAGATCCGCCTGTTTTGACACCGACATTGGTGCTTTCATTGAGAGTTCCTCTGTGTCATCGCCGTTAGGCTCGATGGCTCCTACGATCATCAATAGCGATGCAGTCCAGGGTGAGACCTTCCTCCCAGGACAGATCTTCGTCTTCGGCAGCTTCGCATTGCGGGCCAATTCACTTGGCCATTTGGAGCAGATCGAAAGCTATGCCCCTGGCCGTCGGGTCAGATTTGGAAGTTTAAACTACACGGCTGACATCCGCGGGGACTTGATCTTCGACGGATTCGAGCCACTGCCGAGCGCGCCGCACTGTCACGACGAGCATGATCTAGCTCTGCCGCCGAACAGTGCCCTGGAGGCCGCACCCGCATCGGCTTCGACCCTTAATTCGGAGCCAACTGCGCCGATCGAGGATGGGTGGTTGGACACACCATCAGGGGCTGCGATCCCAACGGCGATCGAGCCGAACACCAGCCCCGCACTCCGCGGGACTCATGACTCCAAGGAGCCGGACTCCTCTCCGAACTCCGAACCCCTCACGCCCCTGCCGATCGAATCCGATCGGGCGTCGATCATGGAGTTTACTGCCGCGGACATCTTTCAGCACTCGCCTTTCGGTGATATTCTGAAGACACTAAAGTATCTCTCTTTATCAGGAGAGCCCTGGCCGGACTATGGTCGGCAAGGTTGGGATACGGACAATGAAGAAATTCAAAGCCCACCCACCACCCACTTTGTAGCCACTATCGACGATTTAACCGACATGCTTGACTTCGACTCCGAAGACATCGACGGTATGGACGCCGATGTAGGAGACGATGAAGAACCAGCGCCTATCGGGCCCTGGAAAGCCACCTCGTCATATGACATATACATGGTGGACACCCCAAAAGAAGGAGATGGCGATGGAACAGCGGAGGATGACCCCTCCAAGAAACAGCCTAAGCGCCGACGTCAGCGGCGCCGCTCAAAATCCCGCCAAAACAAATACGGTGATTCCAGCACGGGAGATAATAATACTCCGGAGAGTGCCGAAGAAAACCCCCTCTAGCAAGATTCAGCACAGGAGGATGGAGAAACCGGCCCTCATGAGAGAGCGGCAGACAGAGAGGTCAAGGACGATAATCATATGCCTTCCTCCGAAGACGAGGCAAGCCTCGACGACGACGAATTCGTCGTGCCAGAGGATCCCATCGAGCAAGAGCATTTTCAACGCAGGCTTATGGCCACGGCAAGAAGCCTCAAGAAAAAACAGCAACAGCTTAGAGCTGATCAAGATTTGCTAGTCGACAGATGGACTGAAGTCCTTGCGGCCGAAGAGCATAAACTCGAACGCCCCTCCAAGAGCTACCCAAAGCGCAGGTTGCTACCCCGATTAGAGGAGGAAGCACTTGATACGGCCGACCGGCCACCTCGTGGCCGCGACAGAGAGGCCTCTCGGCCCTCCACTCAAGCCGCACTCCGTACCAAGGCACGGGAAAATGCGTCAGACCTACGAGATATGTTGGAGGACAAGGCAAGGCAAAAAAGATCGATCTACGGATCGCGCGGGCGCCCCACGACTCGAGACAATAACCATCACGCCGGACATAAATCCGGTGGGGCCGAACACAGTAGACAAAGCTCATTGGAGCTACGTCGTGATATAGCCCAGTACAGAGGCGTCGCACACCCACTATGCTTCATAGACGAAGTAATGGATCATCAAATTCCCGAGGGTTTCAAACCCGTAAACATCGAATCATATGATGGCACAACAGATCCTGCGGTATGGATCGAGGATTATCTCTTCATATCCACTTGGCCCGCGGCGATGATCTCCACGCCATCAAATACCTCCCACTCAAGCTTAAAGGACCAGCTCGGCATTGGCTTAACAGCTTGCCAGCAGGATCAATCAGTTGTTGGGAGGACCTGGAAGCCGCATTCCTCGACAATTTCCAGGGCACTTATGTGCGACCACCAGACGCCGATGACCTAAGCCACGTAATTCAGCAGCCAGAGGAATCAGCCAGGCAATTCTGGACATGGTTCCTAACAAAGAAAAATCAAATAGTCGACTGTCCGGACGCAGAGGCCCTAGCAGCCTTCAAGCACAATATCCGTGACGAGTGGCTTGCCCGGCACCTAGGACAGGAAAAGCCGAAATCTATGGCAGCACTCACGACACTCATGACCCGCTTTTGCGCGGGAGAAGACAGCTTGCTTGCTCGTAGCAACAATATGACCAAGAACCCTAGTAATTCGGATACCAGGGACAGTAGTGGCAGGTCGTGTCGCAACAAGCAGAAGCACCGCATTAATGGCAACAATACTGAGGATACGGCAGTTAATGCCGGATTCAGAGGCTCTAAATCCGGTCAGCGGAAAAAGGCATTCAAAAGGAATCCTAGGGGCCCATCCAGTTTGGACCGAATACTCGACCGCTTGTGCCAAATACATGGCACCCCCGAAAAGCCGGCCAATCACACCAACAGGGATTGTTGGGTGTTCAAGCAGGCAGGCATGTTAAATGCCGAAAATGACAAGGGTCTGCATAGCGATGACGACGAAGAGCCCCGGCCGCCGAACAACAGTGGACAAAAGGGTTTTCCCCCACAAGTGCGGACAGTGAACATGATATACGCAACCAACGTCCCCAAAAGGGAGCGGAAGCGCGTGTTAAGGGACGTATACGCGGTAGAGCCAGTCGCCCCAAAGTTCAACCCATGGTCCTCCTGCCCGATCACCTTTGATCGAAGGGACCATCCCACTAGCATCCGTCATGGCGGATTCGCCGCATTGGTTCTAGACCCAATTATTGACGGATTTCATCTCACTAGAGTCCTTATGGACGGCGGCAATAGCCTGAACCTGCTTTACCAGGATACAGTGCGGAAAATGGGCATAGATCCCTCGAGGATTAAGCCCACCAAAACGACCTTCAAAGGCGTAATACCAGGTGTAGAGGCCAACTGTACAGGCTCAGTCACACTTGAAGTGGTCTTCGGATCTCCGGATAATTTCCGAAGCGAGGAGTTAATCTTCGGCATAGTCCCATTCCGCAGTGGCTATCACGCACTATTCGGGCGAACCGCATTTGCCAAGTTCAATGTGGTACCGCACTACGCATACCTTAAGCTCAAGATGCCAGGCCCTCGAGGAGTAATTACGGTCAATGGAAACACCGAACGCTCCCTCTGAACGGAGGAGCACACGGCGGCCCTTGCAGCGGAAGTACAAAGCAGCCTCTCCAGGCAGTTCTCCAGTCCGGCCATTAAACGTTCGGACACCATCAAGCGCGTCCGGAGTAACCTACAACAAGACCGCCTGGCACATTCCAAGCAGGCGTAGCAATGCAGCCCCAACCCCAGCCCTCGCAAAAATGCGACACCAGTGCTTCGCGCACATAACTACGATCTAGAAATACCATGGGTACAGGGGGAGGGGAACCATCATGGCATGCCCGAAACACGGCTTAAACCGCACCAGGGGCTGCCAATTTTTTAATTTTCTCTTACTTTTAGGACTCCATTCTTCGGAAGGCCTGTTCGGCAGTTCAATTGTCGCACAAACAATGCAAGAACCAGGGAAGCAGACAAGCCATGCCGCATTACAGAACTCCCAGGTGGTCTCTATCACGAGCAGTATACCTGTTTCGCATACCATTCCGCAGCCTGCCCCTGGAACGGACATGTTAAATAGTCCAACCTTTTGCTTACCGCATTATTTGTATCGTTCTGCTTTGATCGCAGCCCTTTTTAATAAACAATGCATAGCTTTTGTCTATTTTTGCATTACTCTTTTTCTATAAATATATGTTCCTTAACGACATGTTGCACCCGTACACTTTGGTACGGCCAAAATACGCCAGGGGCTTTAGTACCCCTCAATACGGTGTGAAAAGTCCGAACACTTTGACAAGTGTGGCACCCCGAACTTATAGCATTATATGCATCGGCTCCGAATCATGTCTTGGGTCAATAGTTGGGTTTGCCTGGCTCCTATGTTTTGGTGCCTTACGTTCCGATATATCGGCTAAGGTAGCACTAGGAGAACCACTGCGATTGTGCCCCAGTTGAGCTGGGTCGAGCACCTCAATGGAGAAAGCTAAAACTGACTGTCATGATGAAGCGAGAGCTGGTCGTTGTTCGAGAGGTTTTTCGAGTCCCTAAAGACTTATGCCGCTTAGAGCGAGGAGTCGGCTCTGTCCGGCCAAGGCGTGGATAGCGCCCTGAACTCGGTCTTTCAAATACCAGGGGCTTCGTCGAAATTTAAAATTATAGAATTTTATGGCTAAGTGAGAGTGTTCACGCATTATAGTCTGATTGCCTTGTTCGTTGGGCTGAGCGCCTCCCTCGAAGGACCCAAACATGGGGAAAAGAGCGCTCAGGTTTATCCCCGAACACCCCAGCACTAGTGGCACGGGGGCAGAAGCCGACGACTCGCCATCTCTTAGAATTGATAAACAGTCGCATAGAAGGTAATATTTTAAATTCCAACAGCATTGCTTAGCGCATATGAACAAGTTTTCAGCGCACAGGACAAAATGAGTAAGTTTCACTCAAAAATTACATCCCTAGAACATTCACCCGCCACAAGGCAGGCACCCTTCAGAACATCCTTATAGTAATTCTCGGGCTTGCGATGCTCTTTCCCCGGCGGTGGCCCGTCCTTCACAAGCTTCTCAGCATCCAGGTTGCCCCAGTGCACCTTAGCACGGGCAAGGGCCCTACGGGCACCTTTAATGCAGACGGAGCGCTTGATGACTTCGAGCCTCAGACAGCCCCCACCAGCCGCCGCACCAGCCCGAAATAGCTCCCAGGCAGAGCCTCTCCAGGCCACAGCCGAACTATGAGGCCCTTCATGGCTTGTTCTGCTGCCTTGTGGAGCTCGACCAGTTGCTTCAGCTGGTCGCTCAGGGGCACGGGGTGTCCGGCCTCAATATACTGAGACCGGAACACCTTCTCTGTCGAGCTGCCCTCCTCGACTCGATAGAATGCGGCAGCATCGGACACACTCCGGGGAAGATCTGCGAACGCTCCTGGAGAGCTCCGGATTCGGGTAAGTAACAAGTAAATCACGTTTATGTGTTTGCTTTGCATAAAGAATGCCTTACCCGCCGCTATCTTCTTCACCTCATCCAATTCCTGGAGGGTCTTCTGGGATTCGGCCTTGGCAGACTTGGCATTTTCAGTAGCCGCCGCGAGCTCGGACGCTCGCGTCTTTGAGTCAAGCTCCAAACTCTCATGTTTTTTCATGAGAACCTGGAGCTCTTGTTGTAGCTTGCCAACCTAGGCCTCGTACTTCTCCCGCTCGGTGCGCTCCGTGGTCGCCCTCTTCTCGGCCTCGACCAGCGCTTGCTTAAGGGTCGCCACCTCAGACGTGGCCCCTACAATAGCCACGATAATCCTGTCATTTTTTGCAATTGCACCTTTTTATATATATTTAAATAAGGTATTTCTTACCTTCATTGTCCTCGAGCTGCTTCTTGGCACGCCCGAGCTCTTGCTCGGACCGCTCGAGGTTCTGCTTTAGCGTGTCGGCGGACGCCAGCAGGGAAGCCTGCATACGCATATCGACTCTTTTTTGTTAGACTCCTGCGAATTTTGATCCTCTATTCGGCTTTTCTTCCCGAACGCCAAACAGAGCATTAGGGGCTACTGTCTATGCGGTAATATTATTTACACATTCTTTACTTACCTCAAATCCTGTTAAAAGGCTAGTACAAGCTTCAGTCAGTCCGCTCTTGGCGGACTAAACCTTCCAGACCACCGCACTCATAATGGTGCGGTGCTCCTCATCGATGGAGGCGCCTTGGAGTGCCTCCAACAGATTGTCCGGCGCCTCCGGTTGGACGGGGGTCACCGGCACGGTGGGCTTGCTCCTCTTGGAAGGAGGTCCCCCGCCGGACTCTGGAACCTTTGAAGGTTCCGGAGCGGTGTCCGGCCTAGAGCCGGACTTGGAGCCCTGGGGGGCTTTATCCCCTTTACTCCTGGAGTTCGGGAGGTCGCCTTGCGGTGCCTCCAGGACCTCCTCCTCCCGGCTTGGAACCCGTTGAGACAACACTTCAGCGTCGTCCGTAGGGCGGGGGGAGGAAGCCGTCGGAAGCGAATTCACATCCGACGAGTCCAGTGAACCGCTCGACGATGCGTCGAGCCGGTCTTTGGGTGGGCTGCATAATCATATTCGACATAAGGGAAAGTTGTGCAATAAAGGAATACTATGAATTACTCTGGTATCCGGATACTTATGATTTCGCTAGGGGCTTGGCCCTGAGCGGTCACTCTTCTCCGCCGTCATCGACATCGGTGGACTAGTCCGGAGGAAGGGTTTTCCCCTTCTTGGATCCTTCGGCCTCCCTAGAGAGGGCGGCCTTTCTCTTCTTCTATCCCCCCGCTGGAGGGGGAGAGGTCTCTTCTTCTTCCTCCTCGTCTTCACGGGAGGAATGCGCCTCAGATCCGTCGGATGATAAACCCGACACCTCCTGGCGCCGGGCACTCTTTCGAGTCCCCGTGGCCTTCTTTGTGGCCTTCTTCTCTGGCGCCACATAGGGTGCCGGAACCAGCAGCTTTGCCAAGCGAGCATCGGCTGGGTCTTCGGGCAAGGGAGCCGGACAGTTGATCTGTCCGGACTTCGCCTGCCAAGCCTGTCAAAGGTAAGGGAGGTTAGATCCCGCATAGATTCAAACTATGAAAAACTAATACTCTGTAAAAGGTACAAACAACTTACCACGCTAGCGTGACGCTGCGCGCTAAATCCGCGATCCTCGGTAGCGGATGCGGGAGCCTCGGCGCCCTTGAAGAGCACCTTCCAGGCATCTTCATACGTCGTGTCGAAGAGCCTGTTCAGAGTTCGGTGCTGCGCCGGGCTGAACTCCCACAGATTGAAGGCCCGTTGTTGACACGGGAGGATCCGGCGGATGAGCATAACCTGGACTACGTTGACAAGCTTGAGATGCTTGTCCACCAGGGATTGGAGGCATGTTTGCAGTCCAGTCACCTCTCCTTTTCTGCCCCACGACAGGCCCGTCTCTTTCCAGGACGTGAGCCGCATTGGGGGTTCGGACCGGAACTCGGGGGCTGCGACCCACTCAGAGTCGCGCGGCTCGGTGATGTAAAACTACCCCAATTGCCACCCCTTTAGGGTCTCCACAAAGGAGCCCTCGAGCCATAAGACGTTGGGCATCTTGCCCACCATGGCGCCTCCGCACTCCGCCTGGTTGCCGCACACCACCTTCGGCTTGACATTGAAAGTCTTGAGCCATAGGCCGAAATGGGGGCGGATGCAGAGGAAAGCCTCGCACACGACGATAAACGCCGAGATGTTGAGGATGAAGTTCGGGGCCAGATCATGGAAATCTAGGCCGTAGTAGAACATGAGTCCCCGGACAAATGGGTGGATCAGAAAGCCCAGTCCGTGGAGGAAGTGGGGAAGGAACACTACCCTCTCATGGGGCCTTGGTGTGGGGAGGAGCTGCCCCTTTTCGGGAAGCCGGTACGCGATGTCGTTAGACAGGTATCCGGCCTTCCACTTGCCTCCCGCTCCGGACATGGCTGGAGAAGGTTGAGGTGGGGAGTGCGGACTTGGGTGCTGGAGCTCGAGTGCGCGAGAGTGGATAGGCAAAGGAGGAAGAAGGCGTAGGTGAAAAGGTGGATCATTATCCCCTTATATGGGTGGACGCAACTACGTGTCCCCACCAGCCTAGTAAAACTCGCTTATCTCCAAGCGCCGTAATCAATGGCGCGGTTGGGTTACCCACGCCCGTATTGATGAGAATCCCGGAATAAGGGGACACGATCTCTGCTTTAACAAGACGTGCCAAGGAAACCGCCTCGCATGACGCGCTGAGGTGGGATAATGAAACGACTCGGATAAAGGCTTGGTCGTGGTGTGTCGCACTACGGAATACGTTAGCAGATTAGATTTGTGTAAATATTATTCTCTCTATGGCAATATGTGGAAACTTATTTTACAGAGCCGGACACTATCTTTGTGTTCAAAATCTTCTATGAAGTACTTGGAGGAGGAACCCGCCTTGCAATGTCGAAGACAATCCGCGCGCCGGACTCGTCGTCATTGAAGCCTGGTTCAGGGGCTACTAAGGGAGTCCTGGATTAGGGGGTGTTTGGATAGCCGGACTATACCTTCAGCCGGACTCCTGGACTATGAAGATACAAGATTGAAGACTTCGTCCCATGTCCGGAAGGAACTTTCCTTGGCATGGAAGGCAAGCTTGGCGATACGGATATACAGATCTCCTACCATTGTAACCGACTTTGTGTAACCCTAACCCTCTTTGGTGTCTATATAAACCGGAGGGTTTTAGTCAGTAGGACAACATACACAACAACAATCATACCATAGGCTAGCTTTTAGGGTTTAGCCTCTTTGATCTCATGGTAGATCTACTCTTGTACTACCCATATCATCAATATTAATCAAGCAGGACGTAGGGTTTTACCTCCATCAAGAGGGCCAAAACCTGGGTAAAACTTTGTGTCCCCTGCCTCCTGTTACCATCCGGCCTAGACGCACAGTTCGGGACCCCCTACCCGAGATCCGCCGGTTTTGACACCGACAGCATCCCATTCTTAAGACACACATCAAAACTCTGGTTCCTAGTTACATGTTCTTCCATTTTGGCTTCTCCTTATTTAAAATGGCTACTATGTATCATTCCACTAGACCTTTTTCTCTCCTCGGTGCTTTGCTTGGGTCGTTACCACAACCACTTCGCTATTGTAGATGGTTTGATGAATCAATATTATGCACCGAAGACTCAAATATGGGTGGTATATAAAGATAGCAAAAAGTGCATTCATGGTCGAGGAGTTGCGCACTGAAAGGTTCATGGGTGCATTTCATTCGGTCAGACTCTTCAAATTACTTTAACTGAGAGCACCTCTGTATTTGTGCACATGAATAGAGCATACGTAAAGTAGCATCCTACTATTATAGACAAACATCCAGCGAGTGTAGAGTCACTCCTAATAGATTTTGTATCATGCCATTATACTATTTGACCAAAGCAGAGAGCTAGGTTACAACATGTACGAGAGTCAACACATGAGCTCTCTCTCTCTCCCGAAACCCATCTAGGGTTAGGCCGCCTCCAGCCTCTCCCTACCGCCATCGAATCACCACCGAACAAAGCCCGGGCGGGGGGAGGATGGCAGCGATGGGGCATCCCTCCCACATAGTTATGGGCGTGGTTGCAGCGGCTCTCGTGTGGCGTCCAGGTGGAGATGGTGGTGACCTTGGCTGGCGGTGTTGGCCCGTGGTGGAGGGCACCTCATCTTCGGTAACTTCGGCCGGCGCAGCGGCTTCCTGGAACAGTACATTGGCTATTGAATGTTGTGGCATTCACGACGGCATCCTGAGCAGTCATATTTGGCACATCGGCTCAGTTGGCGGTGAGGTCGGTGCCTCCCTCATTGTGGCGGCGCCCTCATCACTCAGGAAGTGTTTGTGCTAGTGTGGGGGTGGCGACACTTGCAGGTCTTCCCGCATTCGTTTGGCAATGTGGGGGTGCGGAGGAAGATTTGCTCCGGACAAAAGTTGACATTGCGACGCCTGCGGAGGTCACACTCCGCCTGGGGGTCATTATCGAGCTCTTCTACATCCTCAGCTCTCGGGTCACATCTTCGGGTCAAGGTCGAGTGGCGCGAGATTCCCTCTTGAGGGTGTCGCCTTGAAGTTTGTTGTACCCTGGGTGCTTTCCTAGGGCTGGACTAGCACGACATCGTGGCCAAGGTGGAGCATCGTAGCATCTACCGCATCGACGACAATGAGTCTCAGTGGTGTGGTGCTGTAGGGGCTCTATTGGGAAACGTAGCATGGAAAACAAAAAAATTCTACGCTCACGCAAAGATCTATCCGTGGAGATGCATAGCAACGAGGGGGAGAGTGTGCCCATGTACCCTTGTAGACCGAAAGCGGAAGTGTTTGACAACGCGGTTGATGTAGTCGAACTTCTTCTAGCTCCGACCGATCAAGCACCGAACGTACGGCACCTCCAAATTCTGCACACGTTCAGCTCGGTGACATCGCCTTATTGATCCGGCAAGGTGTCGAGGTTGTAGATGAGTTCCGTCAGCACGACGGCGTGGTGACGGTGATGGTGAAGTGATTCGTGCAGGGCTTCGCCTAAGCACCGCGAGAATATGACGGGGGGTGTAAACTATGGAGGAGGCGCCACACACGGCTAACAATTGATGTTCTATATGCTAGGCGCCCCTCCTCATATACATAGGTGGGAGGGAGAGGGGAGAGGCCAAGGGGTGCCCTAAGTGGGGCCGAAACCCACTTGGGCTCCTGCCCTGGTCCCCCCCTTCCTTGTATAGGCGCCAGGGGAAGGAAGGGGGAGGTGGCGCCCCCCTTCCTTTCTCCCCTGAGGAGGGGAAGGAATGAGGGACTTGCCCTCCCACTTTTCCGTTCCCTAGGGCTGGCTGGCCTGGTGGAGGGGCACACCAGCCCCTTCTGGGCTGGTCTGTCCCTCCCTTGGCCCATTAAGCCCATATCTTTGCCGGGGGTGCCCGGAACCCCTTCCGGTGACCCTATATGTACTCGGTACCCTCCGGAACACTTCCGGTGTCCGAATACCATTGTCCTATATATATCAATCTTTACCTCTTGACCATTTCAAGACTCCTCGCCATGTCTGTGATCTCATCTGGGACTCCGAACAACATTCGGTCACCAAATCACATAACTCATATAATACAATATCGTCATCGAACGTTAAGCGTGCGGACCCTATGGGTTCGAGAACTATGTAGACATGACTGAGACACCTCTCCGGTCAATAACCAATAGTAGAATCTGGATGCTCATATTGGCTCCTACATATTCTACGAAGATCTTTATCGGTCGAACAGTTATGAGAACATACGTTATTCCCTTTGTCCATCGGTATGTTACTTACCCGAGATTCGATCGTCAGTATCTTCATACCTAGTTCAATCTCGTTACCGGCAAGTCTCTTTACTCATTCTGTAATACATCACCTAGTGACCAACTCCTTAGTCATTTGCTTGCAAGCTTATGATGTGTATTACCGAGAGGGCCTAGAGATACCTCTCCGTTACTCGGAGTGACAAATCCTAATCTCGATCTATGCCAACCCAACAAACACCTTCGGAGATACCTATAGAGCATCTTTTTGATCACACAGTTACGTTGTGATGTCTGATATCACACAAGGCATTCCTCTGGTATCCGGGAGTTGCATAATCTCATAGTCGAAGGAATATGTATTTGACATTAAGAAAGCAATAGCAATAAACTGAACAATCATTATGCTAAGCTAACGGATGGGTCTTGTCCATCACATCATTCTCCTAATGATGTGATCCCGTTATCAAATGACAACTCATGTTCATGGTCAGGAAACCTTAACCATCTTTGATCAACAAGCTAGTCAAGTAGAGGCTCACTAGGAACAAAGTGTTTGTCTATGTATTCACACATGTATTTAGGTTTTCGGTCAATACAATTCTAGCATGAATAATAAACATTTATCGTGAATAAGGAAATATAAAATAACAACTTTATTATTGCCTCTAGGTCATATTTACTTCAGGCTCGACGGAGGATGTGTGATGATGGACACACGCATGGCGGTGGCGATGTTTGGTGCCATGGCGCCATTGACGGCTGGCCGGTCTAGCAAGGATGATGCAGATTTCTTCTTGGATATGGATCATCGGTTCGATGGTGGTGGTGGCTTCTGAGGTGTGTGCATGTGGTGTACACTTTGGGTTAGTTGCACCGGGTGTATGCTCCTGGTACATCATGCGAGCGGATAGGAGTTCTAGATGTTGGGGAGTGATGACACTCCCCATTATTAAGTGTGTAAGTGTGAGTGGTGGACTCGGGTTGTTTTATGTATGTTCTTGTCAGACCTTTGTTGAATAATTGAATAAAGATGGATGTGTGCATCTATTTATGCCGAGGCTTGGGGTTTCAACCTCCTTTTTGAAAAAACTATTTGACCAAATCAATGAGGCCATACATGGGTATTCAACTAGGAGAGAAATGTGAGTAAACTCCATGCAATGCATTCAACAACAAAGAACGTCGCGTGAATAACGGCATCGACAGGTTCAACCAATGAAGGTTGTACCTAGAGTTCTACCCCTAGAACTTGAGATCATGCACTCATAGAGCACCACCAAGTCGATGTTGCCCTATGCGGCCATCACCTACTGATCCGTCATTGCACAGCGGCGTAGACGCACAATCCAAACGTGGACCTAGCCACAAAGATAGAACCATGTCCATCCAACACTTGCTACTGAGAAGCACATAAGAATGCCCGTCATCCCCGCCGATCCCATGCCACTAAAGGCCTGACTACCGACACAGAGCCAATTTGGACCACTCACACCGAGCACCTTGGCCAAGGGTGGAATCCCGGCATCAAGCAAAAGTTGAGTCGCCACATGTCATCTTGGACCATGTAGAGCACTCAAAATCTCCGCATCGAGCGGGAGACATCCATTGTCTGAAGCACGCCGCCATGAACCTTGAATAAGAGGCTAAACCCATTGATCTTACGCCTCGCAGAGATGGTTAGCAGCATGGGGTCGCGCCGCCATGTGCAAAATAACCAATGTGCACGCAACTATACAATCACAAATTGCCTCCATACAAGGACCAGGAAGATGCATTGCCATCGTGAATCACCATCACCATTGTTGATGCAATGACCGGCAGCCACGCTTCCCAATTGAATAATTAAATTGTATGAAGATATGTAAACTATGTAAATAGCGCTACTCCCTCCACTCCAACATATTCAGTGTGCATGCTCTACCCTAATAAACAAGTTGAGCATGCAACCAGTTATGTTTACAAACTGATAAAACCAGTTTTTATGCGACTTGAGGCTTATTGTGTTTGTTGCTACCGTTAAAGAGCTATCTCTTTGCAATCTTTGGCTTTTCTTCTATGCAACCACCCTTTGGCAATTGTGTCCTTAGCAACAAGTGGTCTTGCATTCCAAAGGCAATGCAATTAGCTTAGTTTGGATGTTTAGATTAAGAGTTCCTAGTGTCCATTTCTGCTTTCATGTTACTGGATATCTTAGTTCCCTGAATCATAATTATTCCGCAAGAAGTTCTGAAACAATGTAGCTTGCATGGATTGGAAAATACATTGTCTCTGCTGCTTTAATCTAGCTGCAATTACCATTATAGTTTGTCTGGTGTCCTCCAAATGTCCACAAAGCGGCTCAGAGAAGTAACGAGCAGGAGCACTATGTTTTTTTAGGAAAAGAAGGAGCACTGGTGTGTCCTAGATCTACCGACCAATTTGGTCTTGCGTGTCAGTTTTGTGTGGTGTTGTTTTATCGTAAAAAAAAGACAGGTTCATGCAAGAGCGCCGAGGTGCGCCCCAGATCTTAGTGTGGGTCACTGGTGGAAGAGCATCAAGGAAAGAAATGGCAAGAGGCCAGGGCACAAGAGCAATACCGACTTCTATGTTTTCGCATCAATTTCCCCCAACGCCTCCTATTCTTAAGTAAGACACGCATCCAGACTCCGATTCTTAGTCACATGCTCTTTCATTTTTGGCTTCTTGACATGGCTACTAGGTACCACTTCACTAGACCGTTTTCTCTCCTAGGTTCCTGCTTTGGCTGCTACCGCTCCACTATTCTACATGGTTTGATGAATCAATAGTACATGGTGAAGAGGCAGACATGGTTGGTATATAAAGACATCAAAAGGTATTGATGGTTGATAAGATCTACAACAAAAAGGTATGTGGGTGCATTTCATTCGCTTAGACTCTTCAAGATAATTAACTGAGAGCACCTCTGTATTTATGCACATGAATAGAGCATACACAAAGTGGCATCATAGTATTACTAACGAACATGTGGTAGGTATGGAGTCACTCCAGATAGATTTTTTTAACATATGCCTTATACTCATTCAAATATCACTTTAAGATTTCTAGCTAGCCATTTTTCCGAGAAGGGGAGTACTTCAGCCTCTACATCACATGATGCACACATGCATACTATTAAACATGGAATAAGTTCAAGTAACTGAGTACTAGATGGTAAAACAAATAAACGGAAAACACGACCACATGCGGTCGAACCAGAGATTATCTAGCTCATTCACATAATCTACGAGTGGCTCGTCAGCCAAACTGGTTGAACAAACCCTGTGCAACCATTTCCAGCTGACTGCCTCCAGAGGCCATAAGCGCTCACGTCCACACACTGCAGTGATGACCACATGCAAATTAAAGTCATAGGTTTGTAGATAACCTGCAATAAACTAGGAGAAGACAATATCTTTAAGACGTAATCATTCCAGCAATTTCATATTGCCTAGAGAATGGCATAAACTCCCACACGAATTTGGCCCTTCAGCATATGATGAATACCACCTAACCAGTTACTAAAAAAATTGAAATACTCGTTGGTGGTGCTAAATTGTATGTAACATGAACCATGCACCAGATCAAGGTAGTAAACGGGCATGACAAAAATAAGTGATGAATTGTCTCCTCCTAATCACAAAAAAAACATTTTTGCTGTCATGCCAGTTACACTTAGCAAGGTTATCTTTGGTAAGAACTACATCCCTCCGCAAAATCCACACAAGAACTTCGATCTTGCAAGGAACCTTTGTTTCCAAATATGCTTTCTGGGAAAAATAGGTCCAGAATCTATGAGATCCGCATACATAGACTTCATAGTGAAGACACCATTAGTGGTTAATCTCCACTCGAATTAATCTTCCATCTGAGTTAGATTAATTGACATCAATCTAGAACTCAAATGCATCCACTTAGTTCATTTGTCACCCAGCAACGCCCTAAAATATTGGATGTTCAAAGGGCCGCCCCGAAGATCAGAAGCCACTGAATCCTCTTTTCTGAACACAAAAGTATACATGGTCGAGTATTGTAGAACTAATGGCATGTCACCCGACCAGGTATCATCCCAATAACTCGTCGATTGGTCATCACCAATCTTTAAGGAACCTCTCTTAAAAAAGGATGATTTGACATTCATCAAGCCTATAGACCGGCAGTCCACGTCCTACCCCCTCCCCACCCCTTGCACCCCCCTGCCCCGCGCAGGATGATGCTTCCAGGATAGGGTCGTCGTCGGTCGAAGCATCACCAGACGCCGCTTGATCCTTGCCGCATTGGTTGCCTGAGCTCGTCAATTCACTTCAATGCTCGCCACCATCGCAGCATGTGGGTGCAAAACTATCATGTGCATCATCGGCTCACTCTGTAGGTTCTCCTGTCGCCGATTGAAGCTTTTTTAATCTACTGTTGAAGTTTTTGTGTCAATGTAGCAGCTTTTTTGGTTGCGCGGTGCCCTGGTTGAAGCTTTTCTGTAAACGGTTGCAGCTTTTTCTGGTTGAGCAGTGATTGATTGAAGTTTTCTACATCGTCAGTTGAAGCTTTTTCTGTCAATGGTTGCAACACTGCAATCGGTGGTTTCAACATCGCCTTTGTCGGTCACGCGCCATCGCTCGCGTTGGTTGCAAGCAAAAGGATCCTATAGTCCTAGCATGTCAAGCCTCTGTTTCAGCACCCGCCCATCACTCTTGCAGCATGTTCCCCCGGCACATTTGCATCTCGTGTGTGGTAGAGTTGAGGATTGCGTGTGAGGGAGAGGAATAAGGAGGCACTGGTTGTGGCCGTTTCTCCGCCCCATGATGGTTCGCCCTAGTAGCAGGTGGCGGTGGTTGGTCTGCAGCAGCAGCACCCCAATTCGCCCGACGGGTCGCGATGGTGAGGGAAGAGAAGGCGAGCAACATGTCCTGAAAAGGTAGAAGAAAGGAGTGTTGCTTATGTATAAGAAACGAGAGGTGGGGTAGGGCATGGAATAAAACAAAGGGGAGCGCATGATGGTGGGATCTGACGTCGCTCGAGTGACCGACGCAAGCCGTGATCAGTCAGCCAGGAGGAATCATTAGCATCAATAAATTGTGAAACCCGCCATAAAATAATAGTATATGTTTCCAATGCCAATAAAAAGTAACACATCCAATGGTATTTAACATCGATAAAATGGCCAAATAAAACATACGCCAACCAGAAATATCACAAGTACCGTTGCGCCTTGGGCCGTCGACAGAAGGCTTGGTGGGGAAAACCTCGGCGCGCCAAGTGATTCGATGTGCAACACCTCTAATATTTATTTGTGTCTAATATTGTCAGGACAAACCTCTCGCCAAGCGGAATATATTTTTCAGTATTTTGGGTGTGAATGATGAACAATCAATGCGGGGAGAAATATTTGCAACATGTCATATGGTTCTCCCTATTTTTTGTAGTATTTTCAAAGGGGTTTTCCCCCGGGCATACGAGTGAACTATTAAGCCGTGAAAAAAATGACTTGCAATCGTGCAATATCCATGGTTTCTTACAACTTGTTTACTTATATTTTTCACTAGAGAAAATCAAACGATGCATGGTTTATTTGCAATGAATCAAGTGTTTTAAAATACACATGATCTTTGGGGAACTCGCATTTCACAAGCACTCAACATTCTTGCAATTTATCAAGTGCTTTAAATACAAATTATCTTTGGGGAGCTTGCATTTCACAAGCACTCACGCTTCATACGCATATCCTCACCAGTCACCAAATACTTTCCCTAGATTTGGAGGCAAACGGCGCACGATGCCTCTCCAACTTCTAGCCATATCCCACTATCTTCCATCTCTCTTATCGAACTCTCGGGGAGGGGAATGACCACGAGAATAACACATGAAAGGGGTGAACACAACACAAAGAGGGGTTGCTCACTGGGAAGCTCAATACTCCTTGTGTTCGCACATGTGGCCGTGGAAGGAACTTCATAGCCAAATCAAGAGGATGGCAAAGTCGTTGGGCTAGAAGGAGCAGACGTAAGAGGCCGGAGCACAAAACGGTGACCTTTTTCAAGCCTTTTCCGCCAATTTTCCCCAATGCTTCCTATTCCTAAGACACACATGAAAGTTTCTAGCTACGTCTTCTTCCATTTTGCCTTTTCGTTTTTTGACACCGCTGCTACGTACCATATCAGTAGACCACTTTCTCTCCTTGGTGCTTTCCTTTGGCTGCTAGCACCTCACTATTGTATACTGTTTGATGAATCAATAGTGTGTAGCGAAGACTCAAACATGGGTGGTATATAAAGGGAGCAAAAGGTGCATTCATGGTTGAGGAGATGCGCAACGAGAGGTGCATTTCATTCGGTCAGACTCTTCAAGATACTTAACTGAGAGCGCTTCTGTGTTTGTGCACATGAACAGAGCATATGTGAAATAACATCATGCTATTATTGACAAAAATCCAGTAGGTGTGGAGTCACTCTCAATAGATTTTGCAACTTGCCTTGTACTATTACAAACATTACATTAGGATCCCTAGCTAGCTATGAGCCTGTTCACTGCAACAACAAATGGGTCAGCATTCCAGCTGCACACACAAAAAAAAAGTTATGAATTTTCCGAGGAAAAAAATGTTAATCTATACAGGTAAAGGTTCCTCCTTCAAAACACCCCCCATTTCCATTCTCCAGGACCGGTCTACCAGCGGGTATAGTTCTCTGCAAAACGTTTTAAATCAGATATTTTGACAGCCTCAGGTAAGCGTTGTGTTCAACAGTGGCTCCAATGGCGCACAGCTATACAAAAATATTGTGTTCTATGGTGAGTACTAAATTACCTTAGGTCATGACTTACAACCAGTATGGTGTGGTCTTTCTTTAGGTCCTTCAGGAGATTCACAACATCAGCCCGAGCTTTCCAATCTGATGATGATGATGATACAAATTTAGTAACGACATATAAGAGAGCATATATACTATTTAAAAGAAAAACTATTTGACACCACACAATATTCCTAGCAAGTCTGGGTTGTGGCACAAAGATGACAAGATGAACAAGCAGAATTATATTAAACAAATGGATCAATGCAAGGGGAAGAAAATAATCTACAGATATTAGTTTGATATATGGATATTCAAGTACATACCAAGTCCAGCGAGGGGCTCATCAAGCAACAATAAATCAGGAGTTTGAACCTAGAAAATCAGAAGATAAAGGCAAAAGATTATCCATCTTCACTTCTAAAAACAGAACGATCAACCCGTATTAAAAAATTGAAATAATACCAGTTGAATTGCCAAAGCAAGTCGCCGCTTAAACCCACCACTAAGAGACTGTGGATCCTTATCCAATGAAATGGCACTTAGACCAACCTAGCGTTAAACAAATTATCTTCAGAAATCAATTGTGTGTGGTCTCTCAAACTACAAGTTCACTCCACAATGCAACAAAATGGTATGTATGAGAGATAATCATTACAGAGTTAATGGCATTCTGAAGTTTTAAAGTGAGTTGCTCCCTCAAAGGAATGTCTGCCTTTTGCCTTGGCCATCCAAAAGTAACTTCCTCAAGTATAGTATCTGATAAGAAGTACCTACAGGTTTAAAATATCTTATTTTACAGTGAAACTTCTCAAGTACTCACACAGATCATAAGGATTCATGCTAATATGTAAAAAACTTATTAGTGAACGTAGTAATTCAATGTTCAAACCTCTCAGGAAACTGAAATACAATACCGACTCTTTGAGGAGCTAACACTTCCGACAGACCAATTGGATTTCCACTATCATCATACTTCTGAATGCAAATTGAACCAGAGGTAGGTTCTGATAGACCGGCCAAAAGCTGAGAAATCAAACTATCACCTTAAGATGAAAGATGCAGAGTTGAACATGTCATGTAGCATTTCAATACAAACCTGTAAAAGAGTGGTCTTTCCACTCCCACTCCGTCCAAATATCAAACCAAAACTGCATGAATTAGTTGTCTCGTCAGTACAAAAGGCGTCCAAGAAACACAGCTATTGCAATATAAAACGCATGCTTACCTTTTCTCCTGGAGAGAGAGACTAGTTTGATTCAATAAGTTTTGCTCAGTTCCAGGAGGTCGGTAGCTGACTTTTCTAACCTAAAAGAAGTGAAGTTCAATATATGTCCATGTAATGTAAAGGCAAACCATGATTGCACGGATGTTATACAACGTACGGTATACGGTATATCTGACATTAGCAGTTCCCCCAACAATGGACTATTTGTTTAACATATTTGATTTGCAAACAACTTGTATCGAATTACCCATATTTCTTATCGACGTCAAAATTTTAATCCAGTTATTATGTATGTCTCCTAATAAAATCCCAATAGGCAAGGACTAAAGTACTACATGTGCATCATATACAACAACACTGAAGGACATAACAAAACAACAATTCAGGAGACTTCACTATTGGATTATACCGATTGCGGAGTGCTACCTAGCTTTTCTGCGATAAGATGCTAAGATCCTGGGCTTGAAGATCCATATAAAGATTTAGTCGGAACAAAGGTAACAAAGCCCAGATTTTCAACAAAATCTAGGGCCAGAGTTCAGGGAGATTCCTCAGTTTGATGATTACTGAGAGTTAAACAAGTGAACTAACACATCCCAAACAACCTATCAAGATCCAAGTGTAATGAATGATGAATCTTACTTGCAGATAACACGTTCACCAACTTCTATCAACATTAAGACTACAACTAAATTGTCTTTCTAGATTAAATTGCTCCTGTGTCCACAGATAAACCAATTGTCCAAGCAGAACTAGAAAAAATCCTCATACCACAAAAGAGGGGCAAGAAAAAAAAATCACCTCCAACTGGGAGTACCCAGCTGACACCCGTTCTGCTCGACATCTCCAAGAAAACCTCCTGGAAACCATCAAGGCACACAAAGGATAAGAGAACGAAAAAAGATGGGAGCACACACGGTTCAAGGATAAGAATGGCATGCCTTGTCATCTTAACCGGAGAGGACGAAACTGTGGGTGGGAAAGCGACATTGGCCAAAGCGAGCATAGTTTCGCGGTGGTGGGGAGCTTCGGAGGAAGCGGGGCTCGAACGGGATGAAGGGACTGGTAAGTGCAGAAGTATGGTCAGATGGGAACTTTGGTGCAGTCAAGTGAAGCAAATGCCTCGGCTTCAATTCAAGAGAATGGTCTCTCAAAAAAACATTAGGAGCAGGAAGATTGCAATTCATCTAGTAGCATTTCAGCTTTAAGTCCAATGGTGTCAATGTCATGATGAAGTAACACAGTTTTGTAAAATTACATCCTAATGTCCTACAGAGACGAGATGATAAACCTAGAATTGATTTGTATGATTAACTTCCTAGTGACACTTCTGAAAATGGAGGCAGCAACTTGAGTATTGTCTACAGCACCATAGAAGCTAGTTCAAAATAAAGTCTTAAGCTTAGTACTCTGGTTTCTTCACATTTCATAATTAAGAACCGTGCTATGTCAGGCCAAATAAGCCCAGTTTGATAACTAACAATGACACTGCAACTCCAAAGCCAGACAAAACTACCTAGAAAAGTGCAATAACATAGCACTCACATTGGTGCTGCTCAGTTCAAGATTATAGAAATCCACCGCATCTGCATTGAGCAGCGGTCAGACGTGCCAGCTCCAGCCTCCCGGTGTGCAGCTTGAGAAATTTCTCACCAGAGACTCGGAGGACGCAGACCTCAGACGGATCAGGACGCCGAGGTACCAATCCTAGCCGCCGACGGAACAGGGGAGACCGAGGGAGCGTCGAGCGGGGAGGGGACGGGGGCGTCGAGCGCCGCCGTCCTACTGGCCACGACGGGGAGGGCGTCGGCCCGCGCCGCCCGGCGTAGAGCAGGGGAGACCGAGGCTTCGTCGGGCGTCGCCGTCCTGCTGCCTCGGTGGGGAGGGGCGCCGGGCCGATGTCGAGCAGCGAGGGAGAGTGCGCACCGCGCGATGTCCGCCGTGGGACGCCGTTCAGGAGAGAGAGAGAGAGAGACGAGGGTGAGGGTTATCGGGACAGACATGAGGGGTGAAAGGGGAAAAAAGAGAATCTCAGTCAGCACCGTGGACCGTCGATCTCGATGTTGAGATCTGTGTAATTTTTATATTTTCTGAACTATATAATACTCCTTCTGTAAACTAATGTAAGAGTGTTTAGATCACTATATTAGTAATCTAAACACTCTTATATTAGTTTATGGAGGGAGTACAGTATAAGACAATGTTTTTTTTGCTATTTGCAAGTTGCCTGAGACGACACTTACTCCAACAAGATTTGAGCCTAGAAGAATGGTTAATCACCATCTATGATGTTGGTGTGAAGTACTCCCTACGTAAAGAAATTTAAGAGTGTTTAGACACTCTTATAATTCTTTATAAAGGGAGTAGTAGTTATCTTCACGTTTAGACACTCTCCTTTGATGTTTTCTATTTTTTTTGTACCTATGTAATGTGCATTATGCATTATCAACATATAAAGAATACCCCCTAAAAAACATATAAAGAATACCGCAAAACAATTGTTGTACGGTTCTGGCTTCATGAAATGTACTACCATGGACGACCAACCGAGCGTAGAAAAGAGTATTTGATCGGACGAACATCAGGTTTTTTAGCATGGCAAATTGTGTTATCGTGAGGACGACAACTTTCTTTAGCAAGCATGGTAAATCTTTGCCATGTTCTGTTTTTTGTCAGAAATTGCCATGTTTGCTAAAGAAGATTGACATCCTCACAAGAACATAATTTACCATAAAAATGTTTGACTTGTCATGGTTAAAATCTCACGTCGGACGTTTAGTATTTCCGTAGAAAAAGACCAAGAGCGAGCCAAAACGTAAAGTCGGTGAGGCCGGTAAACGCGGCGCTGTCGTGTCAACTCATCCAAGCTCCATCCCACTTTGCGAATTCAACAATGAGACGACGACAGGCGCCGGGGAGGGAAGCGGACCTCCTCCGACCATTTTTCACGCATCCTCTATCTCTTCACTACATCATTTTCTTTCCTTTTTGCTTGCTATACTTTTTAGCATGTTACTATTGTATTTGGTTTGATAAAGAATGGTAGTTAAGACCCAAAGATGGAAAATAGTGCATTCATGGATGAGGGGTACTTGTAGGTGTGCAATGAAAGGTTTTGTGCATGAGAGCATTTTTTCCCGTCTTCTCAAAACATTTGGAGTGCCTTTTGCATTTTTGCACATATGTAGAGCATGTGAAAAATAGCACCCTGCTGATTTCGGCCTAGAATTGGACCATCATATTTTGAGAAGAATAATCAGATAAACCTCATATTTGGTTTTCTCTAGAATTCCTATGTAATGACCACACAGAAGAAATTTCTGTACTGATACTATATCTTCTAAAAAGTACTTTGCTACATTTTCTATTGTTTCAAGCAAGGACTTAACGGTTTATTATTAGTGTGTGTATGATCCATTTACTACTCCCAATTGTTAACCATGATATCCTATCATATTATTTTGAACATGCTCATGACATTAAGTACTACTTATGTGTAAAGTGTTTTGAAGTTGCATGATCGGAGCTACATGACATTCCATCATATCCTTAATATGGCTACGTGGCCTAAGTGAATTACGAATCCAAGTTTTCTTTTTTTCTCATTACGTCAACCACTGATCGATTGGTTCCAAATAGAAGATAACCCTCAGTGTCCAAGTGACTTCACACATATCTCTTTGTTAAACTTCTGAATAAAATCATCACAAAGCTTCTTCTAAATAGGCACCAGAGAGTTACTCTACATTAAGTCCGTCTTAACAAATAGGGATTTATTAAATATAGATCTGTACAAAACTGCTTGGCTTGGGCCTTTGATATCTCTTTCATTGTAAACAATACAAAAAAGGAGATTTTGATGCTCAGACTTGACTAAAAGAGTACTTGATATGATTGAACATCATGTTATCATGAAGATCCTTACTGCTAGAGGCTTTGGTGCAAGATGGCTAAATCGGATCCATATGATTTTCACTTATGGTAATTCTTCAGTGCTTTTACATGGAATTGCTGGTAAAAAGATTCAACGTAGGAGAGGAGTCAGACAAGGAGATTCACTATCCCCACTCATCTTTGTGTTGGTTGTTTATCTTTTGCAGTCCATTCTTAATGAGGCAATGCATTTTTCAATATAATCTTGTATGTCCAAATGCGGGGTGAATAGACTGCTAGCAAAATTTAAAGGACTCTTCTCCCAAATTTTGGTTCTTCGAAGATTTTAACATAGCAAAATTTAAAGGACTCTTCTCCCAAATTTTGGTTCTTCGAAGATTTTAGCGTAGCTAGCAGTACAAGACCACCCTACACATGCAAGTCTAGAGTACATGCAGCGGAAAGTAAAGACATGCAAGTGATAGTAATGTAGATAGTAGAGTTTAGAGATACACAAACACAATGGTGACACGGTGAAGATTTTTGGCCCGTGGTTCTGGTAGGTGGCCCTATCGTACGTCCACGTTGATGGAGGTTTCGATCCCAATGATCTAAGATCACAAAGATCTTAGTTGCGAGATTCCATGGAGGAATTGAGTCCATGAAGGGCTCACACCCATGAAGGATCCATGAAGAAGCAACCTTGTCTACACCACCATGGCTTATGCTCACAAAGGATTAGCCTCACTCCGGTAGATCTTCACGAAGTAGGTGATTTCCAAGCCCTCAAAAATTTCTTGGTTTCTCCACAAGATTTGGAGACTCCCAAGCACACCTAGCCAAGCTAGGAGGCACCACCCTCTAAAAGGTAATATATGGTGTTATTGATGATGAACTCCTTGCTCTTGTGCTTCAAAATATAATCTCCTCAACACTCAAAACTCTCTCATAGATTTTGGCTTTTGGTAGGAGAGGTTTGGTTGGAAAGCAATGAGGTGACTAGAAATCAAAACATCAATGGTTTGAGTGGTATCCCTTTGAGATCAGCACAAGGACTGGAAGTTCTCTCTCAGAAAAATGGATAGGAGTTGTGTTTGCTTCAAGAGACAATGGCGGAGTGGGTGGGGGGTATATATAGGCAGGACAAAAAATCTGACCATTACACACACTTTTGCACACATCGGTGAGACCGACTCAAACCACTCGGTCAAACCGATAAGTACTAAAGGTATGAACTTTGGATTGTTCGGTCACACTAGGTGAAACTGATCGGTGGCTCCAAGATGTGATGACCTAAGCACTTTCCATGCTTCGGTGTCACCGACTGAAATCATTCGAAAATTCTGAATGAATCACAGAAGGTTGCCACATGCTCTTCGGTGAGACCGATGCAACTAGGTTTTGGGAGAACACCTACATTGGTATGGCTCGGTGACTCCGTTGTGGATTGGTTCGGTGAGTCCGAGATGACTTTTGGGTTTGATATAGTGGAAGCTTGTGAAATTGTCTGAGGCTTTGGATTTTGATCTTTAAGCACTTGAGCAAAGAACTCATCTTCTCAACCTCATCCCCTTTTGATAGTATTGGCATACATATGGACTCATTGCAATCTTGGATCACTTATATACAAAATGAAGAGTCTTGAGGCATGAACCGCATTTGTCCTTAGCATTTTGAGGGGTCCAATTTCACATCCCTTATTGTACCTAAATTAAACTTTCCTGAAATAATCTTTGAGCAGGCATTCATTCAGGGATATATGTGTTGTTATGAATTTCCAAAACCACCCAGGGATTAGATGCACTTTCAAATTTCAACTCCACTAACTATCAATTCCCACCCTAATTTCCATGTGTTTCACTATGCTGATGATGCCATTTTAGTGATGTGTGCTGAAGAGAAATCAACTTGGTCAAGTCAGGAGTTTCCTTCAACACTATGATGAACAAACTAGTTTAAATATCAATTATGCAAAATCAACTTTGGTCCCCATCAATGTTGCTGATGAAGAAAAAGTTGAAAATGTTTGACTATGGGATGTCAACAAGGTAGTTTCCCATTCACTTATTTGGAGTCACCTCTCCGTACTGTCAGGCTTAGAGTTGAAGATTTCTCTTCAATTTGCCAAATAATTGAAAGGATATTATATGTTCCAATATGTTGTCTTTTTTAGAAAAGGAGGATTACCCCCGGCCTCTGCATCTGAACGATGCATGCAGTTATTTTATTAATTATTCTCAAAGACCTTACAAACCATTACATTGAAGGAAATATTCCCTAGAGGCAATCATAAAAGTTATTATTTATTTCCTTATATCATGATAAATGTTTATTATTCATGCTAGAATTGTATTAACCGGAAACATAATACATGTGTGAATACATAGACAAACAGAGTGTCACTAGTATGCCTCTACTTGACTAGCTCGTTGAATCAAAGATGGTTAAGTTTTCCTAGCCATAGACATGAGTTGTCATTTGATTAATGGGGTCACATCATTAGAGAATGATGTGATTGACTTGACCCATTCCGTTAGCATAGCACTTGCTCGTTTAGTTTGTTGCTATTGCTTTCTTCATAACTTATACATGTTCCTATGACTATGAGATTATGCAACTCCCGTTTACCGGAGGAACACTTTGTGTGCTACCAAACGTCACAACGTAACTAGGTGATTATAAAGGTGCTCTACAGGTGTCTCTAAAGGTACTTGTTGGGTTGGCGTATTTCGAGATTAGGATTTGTCACTCCGATTGTCGGAGAGGTATCTCTGGGCCCTCTCGGTAATGCACATCACTCAAGCCTTGCAAGCATTGCAACTAATAAGTTAGTTGCGGGATTATGTATTACGGAATGAGTAAAGAGACTTGCCGGTAACGAGATTGAACTAGGTATTGAGATACCGTCGATCGAATCTGGGGCAAGTAACATACCGATTACAAAGGGAACAATGTATGTTGTTATGCGGTCTGACCGATAAAGATCTTCGCAGAATATGTAGGAGCCAATATGAGCATCCAGGTTCCGCTATTGGTTATTGACCGGAGACGTGTCTCGGTCATGTCTACATAGTTCTCGAACCCGTAGGGTCCGCACGCTTAAAGTTCGGTGACGATCGTAATTAGGGTTTTTGTGTTTTGATGTACCGAAGGTTGTTCGGAGTCCCGGATGTGATCACGGACATGACGAGGAGTCTCGAAATGGTCGAGACATAAAGATTGATATATTGGAAGCCTATATTTGGATATCGGAAATGTTCCAGGTGAAATCGGTATTTTACCGGAGTACCAGGGGGTTACCGGAACCCCCCCCCCCTCCCCGGGGGTTAATGGGCCTACATGGGCCTTAAGGGAGAAGAGGACGGCCGGCCAGGGCAGGCCGCGCGCCCCCTCCCCCCCTAGTCCGAATAGGACAAGGAAGGGGGGAGCGGCGCCCCCTTTCCTCTTTCCCCCTTCCCCTTTCCTTCTCCAACAAGGCAAGAGGGGGGAGTCCTACTCCTGGTGGGAGTATTACTCCTCCAGGCGCACCCCTAGGGCCGGCCGCACCTCCCCTTCTCCCTCCTTTATATATGGGGGCAAGGGGGCACCCTATGACAGAAGTTGATCTTCATGATCGTTCCTTAGCCGTGTGCGGTGCCCCTTCCACCATATTCCACCTCGATCATATCGTAGCGGTGCTTAGGCGAAGCCCTGCATCGGTAGAACATCATCACCGTCATCACGCCGTCGTGCTGATGAAACTCTCCCTCAACACTCGGCTAGATCGGAGCTCGAGGGACGTCACCGAGTTGAACGTGTGCAGAACTCGGAGGTGCCGTACGTTCGGTACTTGGATCGGTCGGATCGGGAAGACGTACGACTACTTCCTCTACATTGTGTCAACGCTTCCGTTGCCAGTCTACGAGGGTACGTAGACAACACTCTCCCCTCTCGTTGCTATGCATCACCATGATCTTGCGTGTGTGTAGGAAATTTTTTGAAATTACTACGTTACCCAACAGTGGCATCCGAGCCAGGTTTTATGCGTTGAAGTTATGCACGAGTAGAACACAAGTGAGTTGTGGGCGATATAAGTCATACTGCTTACCAGCATGTCATACTTTGGTTCGGCGGTATTGTTGGATGAAGCGGCCCGGACCGACATTACGCGTACGCTTACGCGAGACTGGTTCTACCGACGTGCTTTGCACACAGGTGGCTGGCGGGTGTCAGTTTCTCCAACTTTAGTTGAACCGAGTGTGGCTACGCTCGGTCCTTGCGAAGGTTTAAACAGCATCAACTTGACAAACTATCGTTGTGGTTTTGATGCGTAGGTAAGAACGGTTCTTGCTCAGCCCATAGCAGTCACGTAAAACTTGCAACAACAAAGTAGAGGACGTCTAACTTGTTTTTGCAGGGCATGTTGTGATGTGATATGGTCAAGACGTGATGAGATATAAGTTGTATAAGATGATCATGTTTTGTTGAAGTTATCAGCAACTGGCAGAAGCCTTATGGTTGTCTCTTTATTGCATAAGATGCAAGCGCCAAATAATTGCTTTACTTTATCGCTATGCGATAGCAATAGTTGCAAGAGCAATAGTTGGCGAGACGACCATGTGACGACACATTGATATAGATCAAGATGATGGAGATCATGATGTCATGCTAGTGACGATGGAAATCATGACGATGCTTTGGAGATGGAGATCAAAGGCACAAGATGATGATGGCCATATCATGTCACATATTTTGATTGCATGTGATGTTTATCTTTTATACATCTTATTTTGCTTAGTTCGACGGTAGCTTTATAAGATGATCTCTCACTAATTATCAAGGTACAAGTGTTCTCCCTGAGTATGCACCGCTGTGAAAGTTCTTCGTGCTATCGGGTGTGATAGGCTCTACGTTCAAATACAACGGGTGCAAAATAGTTGCACACGCGGAATACTCAGTTTAAACTTGACGAGCCTAGCATATAACAGATATGGCCTCGGAACACGGAGACCGAAAGGTCGAGCGTTAATCATATAGTAGATATGATCAACATAGTGATGTTCACCATTGAAACTACTCCATCTCACATGATGATCGGATATGGTTTAGTTGATATGGATCACGTGATCACTTAGAAGATTAGAGGGATGTCTGCCTAAGTGGGAATTCTTAAGTAATATGATTAATTGAACTTTAAACTATCATGAACTTAGTCCTGGTAGTATTAGCATATCTATGTTGTAGATCAATAGCTCGCGTTTAGCTCCCCTGTTTTATTTTTGATATGTTCCTAGAGAAAATTAAGTTGAAAGATGTTAGTAGCAATGACGCGGATTGGATCCGTGATCTGAGGATTATCCTCATTGCTGCACAGAAGAATTATGTCCTTAATGCACCGCTAGGTGACAGACCTATTGCAGGAGCAGATGCAGATGTTATGAACGTTTGGCTAGCTCAATATGATGACTACTTGATAGTTTAGCGCACCATGCTTAAACAGCTTAGAATCGGGACTTCAAAGATGTTTTGAACGTCATGGACCATATGAGATGTTCCAGGAGTTGAAGTTAATATTTCAAGCAAATACCCGAGTTGAGAGATATGAAGTCTCCAACAAGTTCTATAGCTAAAAGATGGAGGAGAATAGCTCAAGCAGTGGGCATGTGCTCTGATTGTCTGGGTACTACAATCACTTGAATCAAGTGGGAGTTAATCTTCCAGATAAGATAGTGATTGACATAATTCTCTAGTCACCATCACCAAGTTAGTAGAACTTCACGATGAACTATGATATGCAAGGGATAATGGAAACGATTCCCAAGCTCTTCGTAATGCTGAAATCAACGAAGGTAGAAATCAAGAAAAATATCAAGTGTTGATGGTAGACAAGACCACTAGTTTCAAGAAAATGGCAAAGGGAAGAAGGGGAACTTCAAGAAGAACGGCAAGCAAGTTGCTGCTCAAGTGAAGAAGCCCAAGTCTGGTCCTAAGCCTGAGACTAAGTGTTTCTACTGCAAAGGGACTGGTCACTGGAAGCGGAACTGCCCCAAGTATTTGGTGGATAAGAAGGATGGCAAAGTAGACAAAGATATATTTGATATACAGATTATTGATGTGTATTTTACTAGTGTTCGTAGCAACCCCTCGGTATTTGATACTGGTTCAATTGCTAAGAGTAGTAACTCGAAACGGGAGTTGCAGAATGAAAAGAGACTAGTTAAGGGTGAAGTGACGATGTGTGTTGGAAGTGGTCCCAAGATTGATATGATCATCATCACACACTCCCTATACTTTCAGGATTAGTGTTGAACCTAAATAAGTGTTATTTGGTGTTTGCGTTGAGCATGAATATGATTTGATCATGTTTATTGCAATACGGTTATTCATTTAAGTAAGAGAATAAATTGTTGTTTTGTTTACATGAATAAAACCTTATATGGTTACACACCCAGTGAAAATGGTCGTTGGATCTCGATCGTAGTGATACACATATTCATAATATTGAAACCAAAAGATGCAAAGTTAATAATTATAGTGCAACTTATTTGTGGCACTGCCGTTTAGGTCATATTGGTGTAAAGCGCATGAAGAAACTCCATGCTGATGGACTTTTGGAATCACTTGATTATGAATCACTTGATGCTTGCAAACCATGCCTCATGGGCAAGATGACTAAGACTCCGTTCTCCGGAACAATGGAGCGAGCAACTGACTTATTGGAAATAATACATACTGATGTATGCGGTCCGATGAGTGTTAAGGCTCACCGCAAGTATCGTTATTTTCTGATCTTCACAGATGATTTGAGCAGATATGAGTATATCTACTTGATGAAACACAAGTCTGAAACATTTGAAAAATTCAAAGAATTTCAGAGTGAAGTGAAGAATCATCGTAACAAAATAAAAATTTCTACGATATGATCACAGAAGTAAAATATTTGAGTTACGAGTTTGGCCTTCAGTTAAAACAATGTGAAATAGTTTCACTACTCACGCCACCTGGAACACCACAGTGTAATGGTGTGTCTGAACGTCGTAACCGTGCTTTATTAGATATGATGCGATCTATGACGTCTCTTACTGATTTACCGCTATCGTTTTGGGGTTATGCATTAGAGACAGCTACATTCACGTTAAATAGGGCACCATCTAAATCCATTGAGACGACATCGTATGAACTATGGTTTGGCAAGAAACCTAAGCTGTCGTTTCTTAAAGTTTGAGGTGCTTATATGAAAAGGTTTCAACCTGATAAGCTCAAACCCAAATCGGAGAAGTCCGTCTTCATAGGATACCCAAAAGAAATTGTTGGGTACACCTTCTATCACAGATCCGAAGACAAGATATTCGTTGCTGAGAATGGTTCCTTTCTAGAGAAGGAGTTTCTCTCGAAAGAAGTGAGTGGGAGGAAAGTAGAACTTGATGAGGTAACTGTACCTACTCCCTTATTGGAAAGTAGTTCATCACAGAAATCTGTTCCTGTGACTACTACACCAATTAGTGAGGAAGCTAATGATGATGATCATGTAACTTCAGATCAAGTTACTACCGAACCTCGTAGGTAAACCAGAGTGATATCCGCACCAGAGTGGTACGGTAATCCTGTTCTAGAGGTCATGTTACTTGACCATGACGAGCCTATGAACTATGAGGAAGCGATGATGAGCCCAGATTCCGCGAAATGGCTTGAGGCCATGAAATCTGAGATGAGATCCATGTATGAGAACAAAGTAGACTTTGATTGACTTGCCCATTGATCGATGAGCCATTGATATTAAATGGATCTTCAAGAGGAAGATGGACGCTGATAGTAGTATGACTATCTACAAAGCTAGAATTGTCGCAAAAAGGTTTTCAACAAGTTCAAGGTGTTGACTACGATGAGAGTTTCTCCCTCGTATCTATGCTTAAGTCTGTCCGAATCATGTTAGCAATTGCCGCATTTTATGAAATCTGGCAAGTTTATAAACAAAACTGCATTCCTTAATGGATTTATTAAAGAAGAGTTGTATGATGCAACCAGAAGGTTTTGTCAATCCTAAAGGTACTAAAAAAATATGCAAGCTCGAGCGATCCATCTATAGACTGGTGCAAGCATCTCGGAGTTGGAATATACGCTTTGATAAGTTGATCAAAGCATATAGTTTTATAAAGACTTGCGGTGAAGCCTGTATTTACAAGAAAGTGAGTAGAGGATTACAACATTTCTGATAAGTATATGTGAATGACATATTGTTGATCAGAGATAATGTAGAATTATTCTGCAAAGCATAAAGGAATGTTTGAAAGGAGTTTTTCAAAGAAAGACCTCGGTGAAGCTGCTTACATATTGAGCATCAAGATCTATAGAGATAGATCAAGACGTTTGATAAGTTTTTTAATGAGTACAATAGTGATCTAGGAGTAGATCACTGGACATTGGTCAAGATTATCCTTAGTGAAATAAGGACATGTTTCTCGATTATGGAGGTGACAAAAGGTTCGTTGTAAAAGGTTACGTCGATGCAAGTTTTGACATTGATCCAGATGACTCAAAGTCTCAATCTAGATACATATTGAAAGTGGGAGCAATTAGCTAGAGTACCTTAGTGCAGAGCATTGTTGACATAGAAATTTGCAAAATACGTACGGATCTGAATGTGGCAGACCCGTTGTCTAAACTTCTCTCACAAGCAAAACATGATCACACCTTAGTACTCTTTGGGCGTTAATCACACAGCGATGTGAACTAGATTATTGAATCTAGTAAACCCTTTGGGTGTTGGTCACATGACGATGTGAACTATGGGTGTTAATCACATGGTGATATGAACTATTGATGTTAAATCACATGGCGATGTGAACTAGATTATTGACTCTAGTGCAAGTGGGAGACTGAAGGAAATATGCCCTAGAGGTAATAATAAAAGTTATTGTTTATTTCCTTATATCATGATAAATGTTTATTATTCATGCTAGAATTGTATTAACCGGAAACATAATACATGTGTGAATACATAGACAAACAGAGTGTCACTAGTATGCCTCTACTTGACTAGCTTGTTGAATCAAAGATGGTTAAGTTTTCCTAGCCATAGACATGAGTTGTCATTTGATTAACGGGGTCACATCATTAGAGAATGATGTGATTGACTTGACCCATTCCGTTAGCATAGCACTTGATCGTTTAGTTTGTTGCTATTGCTTTCTTCATAACTTATACATGTGCCTATGACTATGAGATTATGCAACTCCTGTTTACCGGAGGAACACTTTGTGTGCTACCAAACGTCACAAATAACTGGGTGATTATAAATGTGCTCTACAGGTGTCTCCAAAGGTACTTGTTGGGTTGGCGTATTTCGAGATTAGGATTTGTCACTCCGATTGTCGGAGAGGTATCTCTGGGCCCTCTCGGTAATGCACATCACTCAAGCCTTGCAAGCATTGCAACTAATAAGTTAGTTGCGGGATGATGTATTACGGAACGAGTAAAGAGACTTGCCGGTAACGAGATTGAACTAGGTATTGAGATACCGACGATTGAATCTTGGGCAAGTAACATACCGATGACAAAGGGAACAACTATGTTGTTATGCGGTCTGACCGATAAAGATCTTCGTAGAATATGTAGGAGCCAATATGAGCATCCAGGTTCCGCTATTGGTTATTGACCGGAGACGTGTCTCGGTCATCTCTACATAGTTCTCGAACCCGTAGGGTCCGCACGCTTAAAGTTCGGTGGCGATCGTAATTAGGGTTTTTGTGTTTTGATGTACCGAAGGTTGTTCGGAGTCCCGGATGTGATCAAGGACATGACGAGGAGTCTCGAAATGGTCGAGACATAAAGATTGATATATTGGGAGCCTATATTTGGATACCAGAAACGTTCTGGGTGAAATTGGGATTTTACCGGAGTACCGAGGGGTTACCGGAACCTCCCCCCAGGGGTTAATGGGCCTACATGGGCCTTAAGGGAGAAGAGGACGGCCGGCCAGGGCAGGCCGCGCGCCCCCTCCCCCCTAGTTCGAATAGGACAAGGAAGGGGGGAGCGGTGCCCCCCTTTCCTCTTTCCCCCTTCCCCTTTCCTTCTCCAACAAGGCAAGAGGGGGGAGTCCTACTCCCGATGGGAGTAGGACTCCTCCAAGCGCACCCCTAGGGCCGGCCGCACCTCCCCCTCTCCCTCCTTTATATACGGGGGCAAGGGGACACCCCATGACAGAAGTTGATCTTCGTGATCGTTCCTTAGCCGTGTGCGGTGCCCCCTTCCACCATATTCCACCTCGGTCATATCGTAGCGGTGCTTAGGCGAAGCCCTGCATCGGTAGAACATCATCACCATCATCACGCTGTCGTGCTGACGAGACTCTTCCTCAACACTCGGCTGGATCGGAGCTCGAGGGACGTCACCGAGTTGAACGTGTGCAGAACTCGGAGGTGCCGTACGTTTGGTACTTGGATCGGTCGGATCGGGAAGACGTACGACTACTTCCTCTATGTTGTGTCAACGCTTCCGTTGCCGGTCTACGAGGGTACGTAGACAACACTCTCCCCTCTCGTTGCTATGCATCACCATGATCTTGCGTGTGCGTAGGACAATTTTTGAAATTACTATGTTACCCAACATACATTAGTGAGCCTGAAGACACCATCTTGGCGACACCTGTCGCTACTCCTATCCTCTTGATGCAGGGGTGCCGAATGTCCGAGCCTAATACCAAACAGACATCACACAAAACCTAACATCTAATGCCGGTTGCCCCATCCCATCCACATACCGAGAATGGGCCACACTGGTCCGGTGCACTCACCGATGCTACCGCAGCCGTCATCCACCTAACAATCTTCAAAGCAGGTACCAACGCAAAGACCTTGCCAGGTCAGCCGTCATCCAACATGTTGTCTTATGATAGTAGATTGAAACTAATCAAATTAGTTTCCACCTCTTTACCAATATTCTTCATGTTTAGGTTGGATCTGCCTATCCCAATCAAAAAAAATTAACAAATACCTCAAACATTTTCTTTGGAGGAAATTTGGACAAGAGAATAAGGGGTGTGCTTTGATTGCGTGGAACAAGTTTGTAGTACGCCTCGAAGTCAAGGGGGTTTGAGAGTGTTGGACAGTACTTGTCACAATAAAGCCCACCTTATTGAAAACATTCACAATTTCTTTAATAAAGAGGACTGCCCTATGTAAAGCTTGTCTGGGAAACATAATATTGCAGCAACCTTTCGATGCACATAATTGAGTGATCCTCCTGGTGGAAAGCCCTCTTCAAATTTATGCGCACATTCAAAATGTTGCTTCATGTGTAGAGGGATCTGGGAGCTCTATTTCACTCTGGTATGCTCTATGGCAGGATCGGGCACTCACTCAAAAATTCCCTGAATTGCACTCCTATGCAGATCTCTCTGCCACCATGTTCAACTCACCTGAACTTGCCAACAACTACCAGACCCAGTCTCCGATCAGGCATTTGAACAATATCAAGAGCTAATGGTTCTAGTTAATCAGCATTGCAACCCTCAACAATTGGATAAATGGACATGCAAATTCTTGTCATGTTCAATTTTTTGCCAGGAATTGTCATGCTTGCTAAAATAAATATTGACATCCTCACTAGTAGAACATAATTTACCACTAAAAAAACGTTTGATTTGTCGTGGTTAAAAACCTTACTCCTACGTCAGACGTTTAGTGTTTCCGTAGAAAAAGACGAAAAGCGAGCCAAAACATACAAGTCGGCGCGGCCAGTAAACGCGGCGCTGTCGTGTCAACCCATCCGAGCTCCGTCCCACTTTACGAATTCAATTCTGTGAGACGACGACAGGCGCCGGGGAAGGAAGCGCGCCTCCGACCACACGATGCCACGAGGAGGGATCAAAAGGTGGCCGGCGCCGGTGCACCTCCCACCCCAGACCCGTTCCAACGTGCGCGGGCACGGCGGAGCGGCCGGGTCAGCGCTCCGGAGTGAATGCGGCCGCTGCCTGCTGCTCCCGGTGGACGGACACGCCGCCCCGGCCCCGGCGCCCTTGACCGGTTCGGGCACGCGCGAGAATTTCCAACCCGGCTTCAAAGAACGGGACACGCACCCAGCATAAGAATTTCCACAGCCCAGCTGCACCGCCTGCACGTCTCTCTAGCTAGCTATAAATACACGCACGCGCTACACTAGCCTAGCATCACACCGAAGAAAAGAAAGACCAGAGATTCAGACAAGTATACTGTGTGCTTGTGCAGTTGTGCTCCTTGGAATTCAGAGGAGATCCATCCAAGGGCGCCTTCGTTTCTCCTTCGGAGGCCATGGAAGCTCGCCGCCCCCTCGACTTGTTCGTCGTCGTCGCCGTCCTCGTCGCGATCCTCGCCGCGAGCTTCGTGCGGTGCGCCGACGCCGCGAGGCCCGTGCCGCCGAGCCCGGCGACGGCGCTGGTGTCGTCGCTCATGGAGATGCTGCCCATGGGGCCGAGCAGGCGAGGCGCGGGGCACTGATCCATCGTTGGTTTCAACGATAATCAGCGAGAGTATATATAGTACAGTATATAGTTTAGATTTAGAGAGGTCATTGCAGTAACGATTTATTTATATGTTCTTGGTTAATTTCTTTCTTTTGTGATACCATTTCCATCTCTGCCTCGCGCTTCCAACGCTTCCAAGAGGTGTACAAGTGTATAGATGTATCATATCATACAGATGAAAATCATGAAAAGATCTGAAGCAAAGTTCACTTTACTCATCGGTCTCGCGTTCTAATTCATTTCCTTTCTGTTGCTGCCTTGTGCTGGATAGTTATGATATGATGGTTGAGGATGTGAATACCAAAGTGGCTTTGCTTCATTTTCTTCCTTTGAAGTTTGAAGCAACCAAACAAGAAGGAATTCTTTTGCAGTTTTTGGTAGGTTTGGACTTTTGGCGCCAAGCTAGCTAGTGCACTAGCAATAATCATGGTTAACACCAACCAATTCAAACGGGCAAAGCGAGGGTGCGCCAGGAAGTAGTAGAAATTTAAGCACGTCTGACGCAACGTAAGCTCCATGTCAAGACTATATTTGAAGAGATTACAGAGGTTCAGGTTGGTGCATGTTTCAACAACATCAACTATCAGCATCACCAAATTCTAAGTAGGGGGCTTGACTTTTGACAATTCAACGCTCTGAATGGTCCAAAGCAGAACAAGGCCGAACGACAATTCACTGAAGTTGCTTGCTGAATCACATTTCTTCAAGCTGCAAAAGTCTTTGGATATTTGTTGGAACAAATGAATAGTTACTTTTGCGCAAGAGTAGTTGAACTTATTGTGATAAGAAAGGAAGAAGAAGAGATTGCCATTTCAAAATAGTTCGGTCCAACGTGCCTAGTTGGTGAGTGAAATCCGAACAATGAATTTGAGGCACCGTGGCTTAATCATGACACAAGCAGGAATACATTTCGGAATGCTTTTTTCAAAAAACTTCCGATCTATTCATCATCTGTCATGGCAGCACAAAGAACACTAAATATATCCAAAAAAAAAATCAGGTCCGTGGACCACTTAGCGACGACTACAAACACTAGAGCGAGCTGAAGGTGTGTCGCCGTCATTGCCTCTTCTCACTCGAGCCGGGCAAAACTTGTTATAGAAAACAGTCGGGAAGTCATTGTGCTAAGGCCACCAATAAAGAGAAGAATGGATCGAAAGGATCCGACCTGTAGACACACTGACGAAGATGAAAGAATACTAGATCCAAGGGGATTCACCGAAGGCTAACACCAATCGAATCCCATGAGATCAGCCAAACACACACCTCCACACGCCCTCAGACGATTCTAGACGCACCGCAAGACATTGGTTAGGCGGGGAGAACCTTTTTTTCCAAAGTCAGGGAACCATCGTTGCCACGCCTTCTTGTGTAGGACACAAACCCTAATTGAACTCAAGAAAACGCCTAAAAAACGGAGGAGGAACCCTCCTGCCGGTAAGGTCGGGGCCCACCATGCCTCCATGGCTCTAAGGCCATCGGTAAGGATGTCAATGGGTCAGGTTTAGATCGGGTTGAAAAATATCAAATCTATATCCATATTCATTAAGACCACTGACGGAGCTTTGTAAGGGCAAAACCAGGCCATGGCCCACCCAGCTTCAGAGAAAAATAATACTCTTGTGTACATTTAGCAACTTAATCCAGTAGCAAACCAAACAAGCGGTACATGTTTCCTTCGCATCCGTCATCAAGCACTGCCTTGCATCCAACTTTTTTTTAGAAAAGGAGGACGACCCCCGGCCTCTACATCTGGACGATGCATACGGCCACTTTATTAATTATTGACACAAGACCGTACAGAGTCATACAACAATAAGTCTAAAGTCACCAAACTAAGCAACAACTGTCGCTATCCCTATCCAGTTGATGTAGGGGCTGAAAGTCTGGCTCTAATACCAAATAGACCACGCAGCCAAACCTAAACATCTAAAGACTTGAGGTCCCACCCAGGACGCCTGCCGGGTATGGGCACCCACCAGTCCGGCGTGCTTCTCAACCAGGACCCCTGCTGGGTATGAGGCCGCCGCAGCCACCTGCCACAAATTCATCTTCAGAGCTGTACTGCTGCATCAACCTTGGCCGGTCCAACTGCCGCCGACGCCACCATGACGCCAGGCAGCGTCACCCTCCTGCGCGAGTCCATCTCCGCTCATCAGGCGGCGAGTCTCCACTGCGCCACGCCGCCGAGATCCGCCGTCATTAATGGAGCAGATGAAACACCGCTCCTCCTCTTGTCCCCTCCAACCAGCACTCGCTCCAAAACGATGCCCCCATGAGGGAGAACGATACCGATAGCACCGTCATCGTCCGATCCGGTAGACCCAGATCTAGGGTTTTCCCCGGAACTTCCCGATCAGGTTGATGAGACCTGCAACGATGATGCCTCCAGAAGGAAACGACGTCTGAGACACCGCCATCGTCCGCCAAGACCACAGTCTGGCGCGATTTTCATCGGAAGCCACGTCTTCCCGACCTCGTGGCTGGCTGGAACCGAGCGGAACCTCGCCATGAAGACGTATGTTGCCGTCGGTACTCCAGCGGAGATCCGGCATCTCCTCACCGGTCCCTCCACGCGCCGCCGGTCAGCGAAAGGCCTCCCCGCGACGGATCCAAACGGGGCGTTGGATCCGCAGTAGCCGTCGTCACCATCACGAGCAGGACAGCCCACCTCGCCGGATGGGGCACTGCCACCGCCGCCGTCCATGCAGGGCCGCCGCTTCGCCCACGATGGTGCTCGGGCCCCCGCCGCACAGCCCGAATACTCCGTCCTAGCCGCCGCCGTTGGATCTCATGAGAAGGGCCGTCCCCGCCGCCTCAGATAGGATCCGCCGTCTCCCCCCGCCGAGGACCTTTGGCACCAGGCCCGCCGCCACCGTGGCCCACGCCGGCGGCAGCGGCGGTAGGAGGGGGTGGAGGGGGAGGTGCTGGCGGCACTAGGGTTGAGGCCTCACATCCAGCTATGAGCTTTCTGCCCCGATTCAGCACTGACCCGAGCCACTTGGAGACGGAGAGGTCCAACAGCCAGGCATCCAGCCACCGCGTGTAGCAGCGCTGATGGTGACCTATCCCTATGCCAAGGAGGGCGTGGCCATGGCGGCTGCCAGCGGCTAGCTATCAAGGCAGTGAGTACAAGACCATAGAACTAGGCAGCTAGCGCACAAGAAATTTTCTTTCTTTCTTCAAATTTTACTTGACAACATCATCTCGATACAAATTTCCCTATACAGCAACCTGAAATTGCACTGACTAATGCCTAATTAACTGTATGATTTAGCATCAATTTTTTTTGGCCCGCCCAACTTATTTGTTGTAGCTCCGCCACTGATTAAAACGGCATTTGCCTATCCATGAAAAAGTCCACGGGTGAAAAATTATGTCCATGTCCAAACTTGATGAATATCCATACCCACTGGATATCCACCGATTCTCCCGAGACATATAAATAAGACATAACACAATGTTAACATAAGCTCTTCCATTCTTTGACCTCTCTATTCTTCTACCTTTTTAGAGAGAAAAAAGGAACAACCACTGGACTGGGGAATTTAAATCGGCACTCAGGAGCATCATAGTGTCAATCTGCCTTTTTTTTACTCAACAGCACCTGCCTTTTTTTTTACAATATATTTTTGAAATCAACAGCACCTGCCGTTTAATGGCAAGCTAACACAAAAGCTGTACGGTGCAATTCATGGTGAGGCAGCCTTTTCACTTACCGTGTGAAACTAGCCCCGGTTTTCCTTTCGAACTCAACTAATCAAAGCCCTAGTTGATCTGGTGCAGAACCAATGACAATGATGGTTGACACCAACGAATTCAAACAAAGAAAACGAGAGTAGTACCTTGAAAGTAGAGATTGGGGCACGGCTGACGCAACGTAAGCTCCATGTGAAGGTCAGTGCCTGTGTCAACAACATGAACTATCATCATCACCAAATTCTACGTTGCGACCTTGACTTTGATAATTATAAACGCTCTGAATGGTCCAAAGCAGAACAAGACGGAACGGCAAATTCGCTGAATTGCTTGGCGGAGTACATTTCTTTAAGCTGTGAAAGTCTTTGGACTTTAATAGGAAAGAAATGAAATAATTGTAAAAGAAAAAAAGATTGATGCTTCAGGTTTTTTTTTAAGATGTATGCCCTTATGCATTTTTTTTGTGGGCATACATTACTTGTATTCATAAAAGTAATGATGCACAGATGATACACATACAAGCAAGATAAAACATGAAGGAACAAGTGGTTGTACTGCTGCATACCACCATCGTCGTAACTATCAAGCACCCACGACCTTCGCCGTCGCCGGAGAAGAAGAGCACCAGAATCTGGTTCACATCTTCTCACTGAAGAAACCCCTAGCCAGGAGGCGTTAACGAGTCATGATAACCATCAACCCGGGAAGGTTGGATCTAGCTCGATAAGGAACATCGGCTGGACGTGCCCTCTGAGCCTCTGCAACGCCGGATCTGGGGTCAACGCCAACCCACCCGTCAATAGGCGGCCGGATCCCCCACAGTCTTCCGCATATCTGCCGCAATCATCACGGACGCACTTCAAGAAAAGCCCATCCCTACCGCTATACCAAGATGCAACGGCAGATCGAAGAGACTCCAACATCTTGGACTCTACAAGCCTCTCGTCGGCACCAGCAACACCTCCGACAAGCAGGAGCACGGAGTAGGAGACCATTATTCCCATGAGCACCATCGGCATCTGCTCCACCATGACACCAACGGAGGTAATTCGAAAACTTAGAAAACATAGGACTAAAACACACCCAAATGAAGAACGGGGCCTTCCCTCCCCCTCACGACGCTAAGATGACGACTGAAGGAGAAGGGGAGCACCGCCAACCCCGGCGAGTGCCCTGGGTTTGGTAATCGCCACTGCCGCTTTTCTGTTCGCAAAAGATTGACGCTTTGTAATAGTTATTATTAGGTCTAATGGGTCTTGTTGGCAGATGGAACTTGAGTGAATTTGAGGCACCCTGGCTTAATCACGACTATGTACCAGGACTTGTACGACTTCTCTCTACCGACTTTGCAAGTCGGAGGCTTTGAGGACTTGAAGAACTAAACTACTCCCCCCCCCCCCCCCCCACACACACACGCACACACACATTTCCAGATTTTTATTTCCGTTTGATATTTTGAAGTAACATGAAAATGACAGTTTAATTTTTGAAAATTTATAATAGTTTTAAAAAATTGAGACCATATTTGTAAAATGTATTTTTTAAGGTTCCTTTTTGAAAACACAAAAATAAAATTACGGGTCATTTTTTATAAAATGGGAACCAATATAGGTAAACATGGACATTTTTTAAAACCCCAAACCATTAATTACTAGTAAATTGTATGTGCTTTGCACGTCATTTAAATATATAAAAGCATGAAAAAGTACATTTGAATATGTATTTCCTTTCATAGAATTGTATTGGACAAGAATTAACTTGGTTCTTATCTCTCTAGAATCCAGATTGTTCTGGTCTCTTTATTACTGGGGTATCAAATAAGCATGTGAAAAGATGTTTCTACAACACATGAGATGGCAGAGTTGGGGGCTCAATTAGAAGGCCACGTGACAAAATCCTATAAGTTGAAAACTTTATCCAAGGGATGAAAATGCTCGGATTTGCCATCTCTCGACCGTTGGATGGAGCACCAATGGCTAATATTTGAAGCTATTGGCGCACTATATAATGGTATAGATATATTTTTTATTGAACATATTGAAATTTCTGAAAAACATTAAAATAAAAAATAAAAAACTGAACAATTAACAAAACAAGAAAAACGGACCATAAGTTCCCTAAAATCGGGTTCACGTAGCTGCAAATTGGTCGGCCCGATGGTGCTCACTTGTCTGGTCGAAAGGGCAGATATTTGACGCAGTGCGTCAAATAGGATTTGCTCTCCCATTTAAACGCGATCATGCTTCTTGCCGATTTGAATTTTGCAGTCCACTTGGCCTTTTCTCTAAAAGAGGGAAGACGTTTTTTTGTTGGATTTCTCTCACTGAGATCTTCAAAATTAGATCGCGTTTTAATAAGTTTTGACGATTTTTTTCCATGAAAAACAAAAATTGGAAACAAAAAAAAAAGAGAAAATGAAAAAAATGAAGAAATGACAACAGAAAAACCAAAGCAAGGTTGCAGTTTTTTCTTTTTTGGGGAAGCACAGGCTATGTTTTTTTTTTTCAGAGAAGCACCGGGTGTGCTCCTCGCAGAAGCAGACAAGTTGTGATTTTTTTCCCTTTTTTCTTCAGGCTCGTGAAGCACATGCTGTGTTTTTTTATTTTTTTTCAGGGAAGCACAAGGTTGCGGAAGCACATGATGTGCTTCTCGTAGAAGCGGATCCTGTGCTTTTTTTCCAAGAAGCATAATTGTTTTTTCCTTTTCGAGAAGCACATCTATGCTTCTCACGGAAGCACAGTTGTATTACTGAAGGAAGCAAAACTCTGCTGCGCATGGTAACACAAGTTTTCTTTTTTGAGAAACACATTTGTGCTTCAAAAGTCAAAAGAAATCCCCAAGAACTTAGGAAAAATCAGGCAATAACCGAAAAGCCAAAAACAACAAAAATCATCTAAAACCCCGAAGAACACGTGAAAAATCTAGAGAAAGTGTCCAAGACGCGACACGTGGCCGAGACTGGACGCACCACTTGGCACACCCACAAGCAAAAAATTGACTCTTGCCAATTAGTTTTCTTTCTTGAGAAATACCTATAATTTTATTTATACTCATAACAATTATAGAAGCCCCGGAAGGGGTAACAATTTGTTAGCTGCTCTAGGTTGTAGCCTTGTACTACCTTCGTCCTGATTTATTGGTCCCCTTCGTATTTTATGTCAAATTTTGGTCTCAAATTTTACTAACAAAATGTTAATTCATGTCATAAAAATTTATATAATTGAAAAACACGAATTCAATATGTAATTTTCGATGACATGCATTAATATTTAGTTAGTTAAATCTCTAGTTAAAATTTGGCACAAAATTTTGAGGGAACCAATAAACCAGGACGGAGGTATCCTGCGAAGTGTTTATGGTCAAATGCGGCCTATGTACACGGCCCGTAGGCTACCATCAGAATCTTCCGCTGAAACAGCATCGGCCGTTTAGTGGCCCAACACACAACCGAGGGTTCTTCCCTCTCCTTGCCTCGCTGCAGATAATTTCGGATAGCATTTTACGGCTCCCCTTCTCCCCCAGCTCCGCCTCCCCAAATCGCAGCCGAAACCTCGGGGAAGCTCGCCTCCACATCCATGGCTTCAGCCGCGACCTTTCCGAAGCTCCAGCTTGGTCCGCGATGCCACGGCTACTCCCATCTTCAGGTTCAGTTAATCCTTCAACCGTACGTGCCCTCACGCAAGCAGCGCAGGAGTTCAACGAGTGATTGCCATTGATTTAACCTTGTAGGCGGCTGACCCGGTCCATGTCCACATGAAGATTGGTGATTCTTGCAAGTGCCCCATGCCCGCCCAAGGGTAAAACCTAAATTTTCCATGGACCATGTTTGTAACCTGTATGTGTTGCTTTTGTTGCTTCAGTCTTCAGTTTACCAGGAGATACTTGTGGTAAAAATGTACCAGGTTGCTTGTTTCTACCGGGAGAAGTGCAAGGCACACATTCCTGCCGGTGTCGGCGGCTCGATCAGGTGAGCTGCAATTTCTGCCATAACATACCACTGAAGTACATGTGTTGATCTTTGTCCGTGATGTTCAAGTGTCATGCGGAACCTTCAGATTCAGAGTTCAGACACTGTGTTGAAGTTTTCAGAAAACTGCAGGTCGGGGCGCATCGGTCGCCGAGGCCGAGAAGACCGGGCTCTCGCTGGATAGCTTCAAGACAACCGTTGTCAAACGCGACGACGAAAAGATCCATGTGAGATTGTTTGTGCACTCTGCCATGCCATGTTAAATTAAAGCTGTCAACTCAAAAAAGAAATTTTTTAAAGCTGTCCACATCTAGTTAGTCACATAGTTTGGTGCAGACATTTCTCTTCAACTTAATACTAAGGACATTGTACTATGGTTAATGACGTAGGGCAGTTTTGAGTGGTCTTGACTCATCTGATGCTGGGAACTTGTTGTCTGCAGTTAAGAATCGAGCTGCCCGGGAAGGAAACGCAGAAGGTGTTTGATGCAGCCCTGACGAGCCTGGCCAAGGACGCGCCGCCGGTTCCAGGTTTCAGAAGGTCTAAGGGAGGTATTGATTCATTAACCTAATCCCCATTTCCTTGCAAGAAACAATGTTATATATTTGATTGCTTGCATCAAGTCATTGAAGCTTCTAACAATTTTGTTGCCATTTTTCTTCATGGATATCTGTTGGATGATTGAAGGGAAAACATCAAATGTAAGTGCATGTGAACCTTTCACGCCTCACTTGCAATGTGGGAGCTTTTCCCCGGTTTTTGTCCGAAACTCCGCCGTTCCAAATGGGGTTTAGTGTATGGGGTTGCCACTTTTAATTGCATTGCAAGGCTAACTTTTCTTTCACGCATGCTTTTCAAGAGGGTTGTTAACCAACTCCTCCTCGGAATGGCAAAGTCTTTTAAAACACCGTCCTTGTTCAGAAATAAAACCACCCAAGGACAGGGAGTAGTTTCTTTCCATCGAGCATCGCCGAGTACGCTCAGCTGTTACCGGCTGAATTTTCAACCGAAAGTGTGGGCTACTACTAAATACTAATTGCAATCAAGAGATGACACGGCTAGACATAGACATAAACTACACCATCAAGTCTGCACTGCTGTCCTAACCCCCCACATTAAGAACCGAGGACTGACGACGGCTTCTGAATCCCTGTACTGTGTCCAGATACCAAGCAGCATTCTCCTGTCGATGCTCGGCAAGAGCCGGGTCACCAAGTTCATCCTTCAGGAAATACTCAGTGTCACCGTCGGCGATTTCGTCAAGAAGGTTGGTGCCATTTCGTATAAAATTAGAACAGGCTAGCCAATCTTTGACTTTTTGGATTCAGAATAAACTGACGCTGGCCTTGCAACCGATGCAGGAGAACCTCAAGGTGAACCCTGAGATCGCGACGACGCAGTCAGAAGGCGACCTGGAGTCGTCGTTCGCGCCGGGCTCGTCGTTCGGGTTCAATGTGATCCTCGAGCTGGAGAAGGAGCCTGACACGGATGACGCCATTGATATCGAGCTATCGGACTCCAAGGACGCCCCTGACGTGAAGCAGTCCGACTCCGAAGAGCCTTCCGAAGAGGAGCCCCCCTCCTCCACCTGATACTTCAGAGAGGAAATGCCTCCGTGTATTTATTCCCTGGTGAATGTGCTTCAGATTCAGAATAGCATTAGCAGGCAAACAATTGTTCAGATAAAACACCAGAGATGATCTGCAGGTTGCGGGTGACACATCACTGAAGATGTGTGTGTAGCAGCACTGAACATGCAGACACGTTAGATTTGGGGAGACGTGGGCCCATGATGACAGCGCCGCAGCGCCGGGCTCCAGCGCAGCAATGATGAAAAACCCTATCCAGTTTGTCTGCAGCATGATCCACTGGCACCATGGCTTCGGCTTCGAACTACCCGATCAATCATTTGGGCCGGGGTGCTCCACTCCACTCCTCAAGCCTCACACGCCACCCCACCCCACATCACCAGTGACCTAGTACCAACTCACGCACACGCATGATCCATGCAAGAGAAATACAGTATTATAACAACGAAATACATTGTTCTTCCAACCCTATCTTGTTTTCCCAACTCCGATCCCGTGGCCTGGAAGAATCCCGCTGACATGACAGCATTCCCAGCTTCTTGACGCGACCGTTGGACGATGCTGCTGAGATTTGTGCTCCTTGATTTCAGAAAATTCAAAGGATTAGGTTAGTAGGTGCATCAGTGCATGATAATGGATATGAGTGGCATCATTATACCAGAAACCAGGTCATTTCGTCTGGGGGGCTTGATTAAACGCAGGACCTGGAATGATTTCGGGCAGCCACCTTATTCCCTATCACACTCGCAATTTCAATAGTACCGAATTCCCAGCAGAATCCAAAAAAATCGTTAGGTGGTCGCATAGGCCTTCTCAAGAAAAACCCAACGTACATATTATTCCCTTGCCATTCTAGCCCAGACACCGCTCGCTGCCGCACCAACCACCGGTTGGCAATCATAGGGCGATGAAATCTTGGAACACTGTGGATTCAGAAGAAACTTTTCTCATTCATCGGCAACGGCGGTAGAATTTCTAACACATTCTCCTAATGTATGCTCATGTCCTCGGTTCTCCAAACAGGGAGAAGATCCCGGATTAGTAGTACGAATTAGTTGGTGGTTTGATTTGGCAGGGGGATTGGCCGGGAGACGGGGTAGGTGCCCAACTTATTGTCAAACAATCAGCGTCGATGGGCTCAGATTAACAAATGAACATACGACTGGGCATCGGCTGGACTGGTGAACCAGAAAATATCTGGAAATAATAATGTGGCATTCAGGCTGGACTAATCGCTGATATTGATGATAATAATGTTGCTCTAGTTGTAGAGGGCGGGTGGCCCGTCGCGCTCCACGGAGGTACCGCAACCTCTCGTTGAAATGAAACCCAACGCGCTGGTGTGGTGTGGTGTGGTGGTTTAACCACCAAAGCACGCCCGCGCACCGGTTCTTGACTTGGGAAATCAATGCTCCCTCCGGGAGGTAGGAAAAGGCACCGCTGGATGTAAAGAATGGACTATGATCATCGCTAAATAATGCTGCCGCCGTTTCACTGTCAAAAGCCAGGTGTTGTAGGACGCGGAGGAATTGATCCCGGGCACCAGTGATCCCGGATGAACAGTAAAACCCGAAAAAATAGTAAAAAAATTCAAAAAAATCTGATTTTTTTTGTCAAGAAACTTTGATATTTTTTCTACATGCGTGCCAATTTTCGTGATGAAATGACATTTGTGGAGGTGTCAGCAAAAAAAAAACAAAATCATGCTCCAAAAAAACTGTTTTTGGAAGCATTTTGGAGCATCGATTTTGTTTTTTTTGCTGAGACCTGCATGAATGTCATTTTGTCATGAAAATTTGTACGCATGTGAAAAATATGTCAATGTTTGTTGCCAAAAAAATTCAGATTTTTTTGAACTTTTTAAATATATTTTTTGTTTGTACTGTAGCAAAGGGTGCCTGTGAGCTCGAGCTCACAATAGCACTTTCGGGTGTTGTAGCCAATTTTAGAGAACCATATTTATGGTACGGAATATGCTTCTCGCAACAATATTGTTTGTACAGATGATAAATTCCGTTTTCAGCGTGCTTGCGTGTGGAGAAGGCAAGGTGGATGTTTCTGAAAATTGATTCTTAAAAACCCATGTCTGCGCATCGTATGAAAATGTGTAGCGGCGAAAATTTATGTGTATTTTTAGGAACACCGATAATAATGTAAATAAACACACACACACTTGCATGGTATCTACGGAAAAACGAACTTCAGGAGGTTCAAGAGTGACAATGTCACCAAAAAAATCATGTGGGTGTTTTTGCGTGAGAATTGCACGGATCAAATATAAAGGTTCACCAGAAATTAAAAACACCTCATACCTAAAAAAATCATGTGAAACATGTGAGCTCTACAAAACAAATGCACGAACAACCGCTACATCAGTCATTCTTCCCGTATAAAATTTTCGCAGATCATAAATACACACATTTCAGATTCTAATTAAAAAGTTGGCATTTAGGTTCAAGATTTGATTATACTCTGACTTGACCTGCCCTGTCCTTGGCATCTGGCTATTTGGCGGCTCGTAGCATGGCCTCACATTTCAATTGCGGCAAGGGCTTCGTCGGTGGCGAAGTAGGAGGAGTGAGGGCTTCGCGGGTGGCCGTTGGTGGCGAAGTCGGACGAGTGATCTCGATAACGCCAATGTGCCACCTTGGCGGCGTCTTTCTTCTACTATGTTGCCTTCCTGCAAAAAAAAGAACTGCCTTTTTTATAATAAAGTGAGTAGTAAAATACCAATGTATTAAAGAAAAGTATACTCGGGCTTTAGATTCGAGTTGGGAGTATTCTACTCCCTTCGTTCCTAAATACAAGTCTTTTTTAGAGATTTTAATAAGGGACTAAGAATACACGTATTTGAGATTCTACAAAAAAAGGTTGGCATTTTGGTTCGGGTTACTTATACCATAGCTCAGGAGTATCCATGGCGACGACGACGGCGCCGATGTGCCACCTTCCCAACGCCTTTCTTCTCGGCAGTGTGTGGTGTTTGTTTTGTGTGTCGGTCCATTGTGTCCACGATGACAGGGGTGGTTGTAACGGTTTTCATCTGGTTTCTCGCATATTAACTAGGCAATCCTATACTAGTTTTTTTTAAATAAAGCGAGTCCTAAAGAACCGTTTTGTTTTTTTTAAGAAAAATATTATACTCGGGCTCTAGATACAAGCCGGGAGTATTCTACAAACCTAGCTCTAGAAGAAGCTCGTAGCTTGCCCGCTGAGAAGGGAAAATGCGACGAGTCATGCATGGAGCCCCGCGCTCGTTTGGCGGGAAGATGGGAGCCGTGGCGTGCATGCCCAAACGGGCAATGGCGAGTAGGCAAACGCATGCCGTGAGCCGTTGAACGCAGCCTCAAAAGCCGCCCGACGTGGCTCGCGACCGGCGGTGCGTCCAGCGACGCGCGCGTGCACACCTACACATCCACATACACACACATTCGTCCGTTTTTCCGTTAGCCAGCACGCATCACTCTCATCATCATACTTATCTCAGGCATCTCGGCAACAACATACGACTCGATCTAGTTCGTTCGTTTCTTTTTTTTGTTGCATAGGCTTTGAGCTACCGGTAACACCACGAGCCGACTGGATTACCCTTTGCAGGCTGCAGCCAAGCCTTGGGCAGGCGTGCAGTTCTGGTTACATGGAGGTAGCTAGCTAGCTAGCCAGGCTCGTTTTACGCGAACTGGTGGCGGCACGTAAACGGGCGGGCCAGACGCCGTGACGCGGGCGCGGCGGACCTAACCGCAAGTGGCCAGCCGGGAAAACGGCGGGGAAAGCTACGTCTACGGCACGGGCACCGCACCGCACCGCGGAACGGAGCGCGACAGAAAGAAAGGCCGTGCAAACGAACGGGGTGGCTGACGTCGGTGATGGGTGGCGAGGGCGGAAAGCGTTTTGGTAGCGCACCTCATCGATCCGTCGGTCCTCTCACGCCCCCACCCGACGTAAGTGAACGCGCCCGTCATTTTACTCTCTCTCCTTTGTGAGTCCACCGCGAACGGGCGGCTCCGTTCCTTTTCTGCTTTCACGTCCCCTGCTTCCATCCAGCTTTGGATACGTACGTGCTTTTAGCCCGTCCGGCTCTTTTTGAATCTCAAATCATGAGACCATGTGTTTTAATTGATAATGTAAGAACCGTTTGAAGTAAGCACATTTGAAAATTGGGTTTCTACGTTTCGGACCTTGCAAAAGATGTGTGAAGGGAACACATACATACATGCTCTTCAAAAATCATTGAAGAACAAAAGCAACCATGCCATGCCAAAACACGATAAATCAGCTCACCATGCTCTTAAAATTGACCATATTGCCCAGTCAAACCTTCCCGTGCTTTTTTTTACTTTGTAACAAGATTATCCACACCCAAGGGTTGTTTCTAAGATTTTCCACATATTTTAGAAGACGACGCCTTCCTCAACACCGTTGCACCATTCAAGTTTCAGGAAATGCGTGAAAAGTTCTGTAGACACCGGATATGCTTTTGATTGGGAAGCTGTGAAAGTTCATCCAAAAATATGGCATCCTGTCTTTTTGAACTGAAATATGAGGGCAATATATGGGTCCCTCGTATTTTTTTCATGTGACACTAATAATACTTTGTTTATGATTTTTTCTAGCATTCCTAACATATATCATTATTTTACCATTTCTACATAAAGTCCATGGTTTGAGTGAACGGTTTATAGCAAAAATGCTGCACTTACGGACTCCATCAATGCAAAGGGTCTTGTGAACAGACTCGTCTTGTCTCCTAATTCACCCCTCCCCCTGAATTGTAGGGTGGGGCCTCCTTCCTTCCATACAGAGTGAATACATGCTAGAATTGTATTAACCGGAAACTTAATACATGTGTGAATACATAGACAAACAGAGTGTCACTAGTATGCCTCTACTTGACTAGCTCGTTGAATCAAAGATGGTTAAGTTTCCTAGCCATAGACATGAGTTGTCATTTGATTAACAGGATCACATCATTAGACAATGATGTGATTGACTTGACCCATTCAGTTAGCTTAGCACGATGATCGTTTAGTTTGTTGCTACTGCTTTCTTCATGACTTATACATGTTCCTCTGACTATGAGATTATGCAACTCCTGAATACCGGAGGAACACTTTGTGTGCTACCAAACGTCACAACGTAACTGCGTGATTATAAAGGTGCTCTACAGGTGTCTTTGATGGTGCTTCTTGACTTGGCATAGATCAAGAATAGGATTTGTCACTCCGATTGTCGGAGAGGTATCTCTGGGCCCTCTCGGTAATGCACATCACTATAAGCCTTGCAAGCATTGTGACTAATGAGTTAGTTGTGGGATGATGTATTACGGAACGAGTAAAGAGACTTACCGGTAACGAGATTGAACTAGGTATTGAGATACCGACGATCGAATCTCGGGCAAGTAACATACCAATGACAAAAGGAACAACGTATGTTGTTATGCGGTTTGACCGATAAAGATCTTCGTAGAATATGTAGGAACCAATATGAGCATCCAGGTTCCGCTATTGGTTATTGACCGGAGACAAGTCACGGTCATGTCTACATAGTTCTCGAACTCGTAGGGTCCGCACGCTTAAAGTTCTGTGACGATCGGTATTATGAGTTTATGTGTTTTGATGTACCGAAGGTAGTTCGGAGTCCCGGATGAGATCGGGGACATGAATAGGAGTCTCGAAATGGTCGAGACGTAAATATCGATATATTGAACGACTATATTCGGACATCGGAAAGGTTCCGAGTGATTCGAGTATTTTTCGGAGTACCGGGGAGTTACGGGAATACGAGGAAGAAGTAATGGGCCTCATGGGCCAAGTGGTGGAAGTGAGGAGGCAGGGCGCGCAGCCCCCCTAGCCCAAACCGAATTGGACTAGGCCCCCCCCTTTCCCCCTTTTCCTCCCTCTCCTTCCTTCTCCTCTTTCCCCTTCCTTTCCTCCTCCTAGTAGGAGTAGGAAAGGGGAGTCCTACTCCTACTAGAAGAAGGACTCCTCCTGGCGCGCCCTAGGAGGGCCGGCCGGCCTCCCCCCTTGCTCCTTTATATATGGGGGCAGTGTTGGGGAACGTAGTAATTTCAAAAAAAAATCCTACGCACACGCAAGATCATGGTGATGCATAGCAACGAGAGGGGAGAGTGTTGTCTACGTACCCTCGTAGACCGTTTGCGGAAGCGTTATATCAACGTGGTTGATGTAGTCGTACGTCTTCACGTCCGACCGATCCAAGTACCGAAAGCGCGGCACTCCGAGTTCTGCACACGTTCGGCTCGGTGACGTCCTCGCCTTCTTGATCCAGCAAGAGGGGCGAAGTAGTAGATGAGTTCCGGCAGCACGACGGCGCGGTGACGGTGTTGGTGAAGAACAATCTCCGCAGGGCTTCGCCTAAGCACTACGAAAACTATGACAGAGGATAAACTAGAGGGGACGGGGTTGCCAGCACACGGCTTGGTGTTTCTTGATATGTCTTGGGTGCTAGCCCTACCCCTCTATCTATATGTTGAGCCTTGGGGTCGAAACTTGGAGTAAAAGCCTCCACAAAGTCGGTTTCACCCGAAGGCAAGAGTCCTTCTCGGACTCCAGGGCCAGACGCCAGGGTCCCCGACGTCTGGACCCAGACGCCAGGGACCCTGGCGTCTGGCCCCTGGACTCCGCAAAACTTCCTTTTGCGCTTTCCAAAAACCTTGTGGGCTTTCCCCTTTGGCCCAAATAAAGTATTCTCGTACCCAAACATTTCGGGAAACATCCGGAACCCCTTCCGGTGATTTCCGGAACCCTTCCGATGACCAAACACTATTATCCCATATATCAAACTTTATCTCCGGACCATTCCGGAGTTCCTCGTCATGTCCGTGATCTCATCCCGGACTCCGAACAACATTCGGTCATCAACATACATAACTCATATAGTACTATATCGTCAACGAACGTTAAGCGTGCGGACCCTACGGGTTCGAGAACTATGTAGACATGACCGAGACACCTCTCTGGTCAATAACCAATAGCGGGACCTGGATGCCCATATTGGCTCCTACATATTCTACGAAGATCTTTATCGGTCAGACCGCATAACAACATATGGTGTTCCCTTTGTCATCGGTATGTTACTTGCCCGAGATTTGATCGTCGGTATCTCAATACCTAGTTCAATCTCGTTACCGGCAAGTCTCTTTACTCGTTCCGTAATACATCATCCCGCAACTAACTCATTAGTTGCAATGCTTGCAAGGCTTATAGTGATGTGCATTACCGAGTGGGCCCAGAGATACCTCTCCGACAATCGGAGTGACAAATCCTAATCTCGAAATACGCCAACCCAAAAAGTTCCTTTGGAGACACCTGTAGAGCACCTTTATAATCACCCAGTTACGTTGTGACGTTTGGTGGCACACAAAGTGTTCCTCCGGAAAATGGGAGTTGCATAATCTCACAGTCATAGGAACATGTATAAGTCATGAAGAAAGCAATAGCAACAAACTAAACGATCAAGTGCTAAGCTAACGGAATGGGTCAAGTCAATCACATCATTCTCCTAATGATGTGATCCCGTTAATCAAATGACAACTCATGTCTATGGTTAGGAAACTTAACCATCTTTGATCAACAAGCTAGTCAAGTAGAGGCATACTAGTGACACTCTGTTTGTCTATGTATTCACACATGTATTATGTTTCCGGTTAATACAATTCTAGCATGAATAATAAACATTTATCATGAAATAAGGAAATATATAATAACTTTATTATTGCCTCTAGGGCATATTTCCTTCAGTCTCCCACTTGCACTAGAGTCAATAATCTAGATTACACAGTAATGATTCTAACACCCATGGAGCCTTGGTGCTGATCATGTTTTGCTCGTGGAAGAGGCTTAGTCAACGGGTCTGCAACATTCAGATTCGTATGTATCTTGCAAATTTCTATGTCTCCCACCTGGACTAAATCCCGGATGGAATTTAAGCGTCTCTTGATGTGCTTGGTTCTCTTGTGAAATCTGGATTCCTTTGCCAAGGCAATTGCACCAGTATTGTCACAAAAGATTTTCATTGGACCCAATGCACTAGGTATGACACCTAGATCGGATATGAACTCCTTCATCCAGACTCCTTCATTTGCTGCTTCCGAAGCAGCTATGTACTCCGCTTCACACGTAGATCCCGCCACGACGCTTTGTTTAGAACTGCACCAACTGACAGCTCCACCGTTTAATATAAACACGTATCCGGTTTGCGATTTAGAATCGTCCGGATCAGTGTCAAAGCTTGCATCAACGTAACCATTTACGATGAGCTCTTTGTCACCTCCATAAACGAGAAACATATCCTTAGTCCTTTTCAGGTATTTCAGGATGTTCTTGACCACTGTCCAGTGATCCACTCCTGGATTACTTTGGTACCTCTCTGCTAGACTTATAGCAAGGCACACATCAGGTCTGGTACACAACATTGCATACATGATAGAGCCTATGGCTGAAGCATAGGGAACATCTTTCATCTTCTCTCTATCTTCTGCAGTGGTCGGGCATTGAGTCTTACTCAACTTCACACCTTGTAACACAGGCAAGAACCCTTTCTTTGCTTGATCCATTTTGAACTTTTCCAAAACTTTGTCAAGGTATGTGCTTTGTGAAAGTCCAATTAAGCGTCTTGATCTATCTCTATAGATCTTGATGCCCAATATGTAAGCAGCTTCACCGAGGTCTTTCATAGAAAAACTTTTATTCAAGTATCCCTTTATGCTATCTAGAAATTCTATATCATTTCCAATTAGTAATATGTCATCCACATATAATATCAGAAATGCTACAGATCTCCCACTCACTTTCTTGTAAATACAGGCTTCTCCAAAAGTCTGTACAAAACCAAATGCTTTGATCACACTATCAAAGTGTTTATTCCAACTCCGAGAGGCTTGCACCAGTCCATAAATGGATCGCTGGAGCTTGCACACTTTGTTAGCTCCCTTTGGATCGACAAAACCTTCCGGTTGCATCATATAATCCTCTTCTTCCAGAAATCCATTCAGGAATGCAGTTTTGACATCCATCTGCCAAATTTCATAATCATGAAATGCGGCAATCGCTAACATGATTCGGACAGACTTAAGCATCGCTACGGGTGAGAAGGTCTCATCGTAGTCAATCCCTTGAACTTGTCGAAAACCTTTTGCAACAAGTCGAGCTTTGTAGACAGTAACATTACCGTCAGCGTCGGTCTTCTTCTTGAAGATCCATTTATTCTCAATTGCTTGCCGATCAACGGGCAAGTCAACCAAAGTCCACACTTTGTTCTCATATATGGATCCCATCTCAGATTTCATGGCTTCTAGCCATTTTGCGGAATCTGGGCTCACCATCGCTTCTCCATAGTTTGTAGGTTCATCATGATCTAGTAGCATGACTTCCAGAACTGGATTGCCATACCACTCTGGTGCGAATCTTACTCTGGTTGATCTACGAGGTTCAGTAATAACTTGATCTGAAGTTCCATGATCATCATCATTAACTTCCTCACTAATTGGTGTAGGTGTCATAGAAACCGGTTTCTGTGATGAACTACTTTCCAGTAAGGGAGCAGGTACAGTTACCTCATCAAGTTCTACTTTCCTCCCACTCACTTCTTTCGAGAGAAACTCCTTCTCTAGAAAGGATCCATTCTTGGCAACAAATGTCTTGCCTTCGGATCTGTGATAGAAGGTGTACCCAATAGTCTCCTTTGGGTATCCTATGAAGATACATTTCTCCGATTTGGGTTCGAGCTTATCAGGTTGAAGCTTTTTCACATAAGCATCGCAGCCCCAAACTTTAAGAAACAACAACTTTGGTTTCTTGCCAAACCATAGTTCATAAGGCGTCGTCTCAACATATTTCGATGGTGCCCTATTTAACGTGAATGCGGCCGTCTCTAAAGCATAACCCCAAAACGATAGCGGTAAATCAGTAAGAGACATCATAGATCGCACCATATCTAGTAAGGTACGATTACGACGTTCGGACACACCATTATGCTGTGGTGTTCTGGGTGGCGTGAGTTGCGAAACTATTCCGCTTTGTTTCAAATGTAGACCAAACTCGTAACTCAAATATTCTCCTCCACGTTCAGATCGTAGAAATTTTATTTTCTTGTTACAATGATTTACAACTTCACTCTGAAATTCTTTGAACTTTTCAAATGTTTCAGATTTATGTTTCATTAAGTAGATATACCCATATCCGCTTAAATCATTTGTGAAGGTGAGAAAATAACGATATCCGCCACGAGCCTCAACATTCATCGGACCACATACATCTGTTTGTATGATTTCCAACAAATCCGTTGCTCTCTCCATAGTACCGGAGAACGGCGTTTTGGTCATCTTGCCCATGAGGCACGGTTCGCAAGTACCAAGTGATTCATAATCAAGTGATTCCAAAAGTCCATCAATATGGAGTTTCTTCATGCGCTTTACACCGATATGACCTAAACGGCAGTGCCACAAATAAGTTGCACTATCATTGTCAACTCTGCATCTTTTGGCTTCAACATTATGAATATGTGTATCACTGCTATCGAGATTCATCAAAAATAGACCACTCTTCAAGGGTGCATGACCATAAAAGATATTACTCATATAAATAGAACAACCATTATTCACTGATTTAAATGAATAACCGTCTCGCATCAAACAAGATCTAGATATAATGTTCATGCTCAACGCTGTCACCAAATAACAATTATTTAGGTCTAAAACTAATCCTGAAGGTAGATGTAGAGGTAGCGTGCCGACTGCGATCACATCGACTTTGGAACCATTTCCCACGCGCATCGTCACCTCGTCCTTTGCCAGTGTTCGCTTAATCCGTAGTCCCTGTTTCGAGTTGCAAATATTAGCAACAGAACCAGTATCAAATACCCAGGTGCTACTGCGAGCTCTAGTAAGGTACACATCAATAACATGTATATCACATATACCTTTGTTCACCTTGCCATCCTTCTTATCCGCCAAATACTTGGGGCAGTTCCGCTTCCAGTGTCCAGTCTGCTTGCAGTAGAAGCACTCAGTTTCAGGCTTAGGTCCAGATTTGGGTTTCTTCTCCTGAGCAGCAACTTGTTTGCTGTTCTTCTTGAAGTTCCCCTTCTTCTTCCCTTTGCCTTTTTCTTGAAACTGGCGGTCTTATTGACCATCAACACTTGATGCTCCTTCTTGATTTCTACCTCCGCAGCCTTTAGCATTGCGAAGAGCTCGGGAATCGTCTTATCCATCCCTTGCATGTTATAGTTCATCACGAAGCTCTTGTAGCTTGGTGGCAGTGATTGAAGAACTCTGTCAATGACACTATCAACAGGAAGATTAACTCCCAATTGAGTCAAGTGATTATGATACCCAGACATTTTGAGTATATGTTCACTGACAGAACTATTCTCCTCCATCTTGCAGCTATAGAACTTATTGGAGACTTCATATCTCTCAATCCGGGCATTTGCTTGAAATATTAACTTCAACTCCTGAAACATCTCATATGCTCCATGACGTTCAAAACGTTGTTGAAGACCCGGTTCTAAGCCGTAAAGCATGGCACACTGAACTATCGAGTAGTCATCAGCTTTGCTCTGCCAGACGTTCATAACATCTGGTGTTGCTCCTGCAGCAGGCTTGGCACTTAGCGGTGCTTCCAGGACGTAATTCTTCTATGCAGCAATGAGGATAATCCTCAAGTTACGGACCCAGTCCGTGTAATTGCTACCATCATCTTTCAACTTTGCTTTCTCAAGGAACGCATTAAAATTCAACGGAACAACAGCACGGGCCATCTATCTACAATCAACATAGACAAGCAAAAACTATCAAGTACTAAGTTCATGATAAATTTAAGTTCAATTAATCATATTACTTAAGAACTCCCACTTAGAAAGACATCCCTCTAATCTTCTAAGTGATCACGTGATCCAAATCAACTAAACCATAACCGATCATCATGTGAAATGGAGTAGCTTTCAATGGTGAACATCAATATGTTGATCATATCTACTATATGATTCACGCTCGACCTTTCGGTCTCAGTGTTCCGAGGCCATATCTACATATGCTAGGCTCGTCAAGTTTAACCTGAGTATTCTACGTGTGCAAAAACTGGCTTGCACACGTTGTAGATGGACGTAGAGCTTATCACACCCGATCATCGCGTGGTGTCTGGGCACGACGAACTTTGGCAATGGTGCATACTCAGGGAGAACACTTTTATCTTGAAATTTAGTGAGAGATCATCTTATAATGCTACCATCAACCAAAGCAAGATAAGATGCATAAAAGATAAACATCACATGCAATCAATATAAGTGATATGATATGGCCATCATCATCTTGTGCTTGTGATCTCCATCTCCGAAGCACCGTCATGATCACCATCGTCACTGGCGCGACACCTTGATCACCATCGTAGCATCGTTGTCGTCTCGCCAATCTTATGCTTCCACGACTATCGCTACCGCTTAGTGATAAAGTAAAGCATTACAGCGCAATTGCATTGCATACAATAAAGCGACAACCATATGGCTCCTGCCAGTTGCCGATAACTCGGTTACAAAACATGATCATCTCATACAATAAAAATTAGCATCATGTCTTGACCACATCACATCACAACATGCCCTGCAAAAACAAGTTAGACGTCCTCTACTTTGCTGTTGCAAGTTTTACGTGGCTGCTACGGGCTTAAGCAAGAACCGTTCTTACCTACGCATCAAAACCACAACGATAGTTTGTCAAGTTGGTGCTGTTTTAACCTTCGCAAGGACCGGGCGTAGCCACACTTGGTTCAACTAAAGTTGGAGAAACTGACACCCGCCAGCCACCTGTGTGCAAAGCACGTCGGTAGAACCAGTCTCGCGTAAGCGTACGTGCCATGTCAGTCCGGGCTGCTTCATCCAACAATACCGCCGAACCAAAGTATGACATGCTGGTAAGCAGTATGACTTATATCGCCCACAACTCACTTGTGTTCTACTCGTGCACAACATCAAGGCATAAAACCTAGGCTCAGATGCCACTGTTGGGGAACGTAGTAATTTCAAAGAAATTCATACGCACACGCAAGATCATGGTGATGCATAGCAACGGGAGGGGAGAGTGTTGTCTACGTACCCTCGTAGACTGTTTGTGGAAGCGTTATATCAACGCGGTTGATGTAGTCGTACGTCTTCACGTCCGACCGATCCAAGTACCGAAAGCACGGCACCTCTGAGTTCTGCACACGTTCGGCTCGGTGACGTCCTCGCCTTCTCGATCCAGCAAGAGGGGCGAAGTAGTAGATGAGTTCCGGCAGCACGACGGCGTGGTGACGGTGTTGGTGAAGAACAATCTCCGCAGGGCTTCGCCTAAGCACTACGAAAACTATGACGGAGGATAAACTAGAGGGGACGGGGTTGCCGGCACACGGCTTGGTGTTTCTTGATATGTCTTGGGTGCTAGCCCTACCCCTCTATTTATATGTTGAGCCTTGGGGTCGAAACTTGGAGTAAAAGCCTCCACAAAGTCGGTTTCACCCGAAAGGCAAGAGTCCTTCTGGGACTCCAGGGCAGACGCTAGGGTTCCCGGCGTCTAGACCCAGATGCCAGGGACCCTCGCATCTGGCCCCTGGACTCCGCAAAACTTCCTTTTGCGCTTTCCAAAAACCTTGTGGGCTTTCCCCTTTGGCCCAAATAAAGTGTTCTCATACCCAAACATTTCGGGAAACATCTGGAACCCCTTCCGATGATTTCCGGAGCCCTTCCGATGACCAAACACTATTATCCCATATATCAAACTTTATCTCTGGACCATTCCGGAGTTCCTCGTCATGTCCGTGATCTCATCCCGGACTCCGAACAACATTCGGTCATTGAGGGAGTCCTGGATTAGGGGGTGTTCGGATTGCCGAACTATATCTTCAGCCGGACTCCTGGACTATGAAGATACAAGATTGAAGACTCCGTCCCGTGTCCGGAAGGGACTTTCCTTGGCGTGGAAGGCAAGCTTGGTGATACGGATGTTCAGATCTCCTACCATTGTAACCAACTCTATGTAACCCTAACCCTCTCCGGTGTCTATATAAACCGGGGGGTTTTAGTCCATAGGACAACATACACATCAACAATCATACCATAGGCTAGCTTCTAGGGTTTAGCCTCTCTGATCTCGTGGTAGATCTACTCTTGTACTACCCATATCATCAATATTAATCAAGCAGGACGTAGGGTTTTACCTCCATCGAGAGGGCCCGAACCTGGGTAAAACTTCGTGTCCCTTGCCTCCTGTTACCATCCGGCCTAGACGCACAGTTCGGGACCCCCTACCCGAGATCCGCCGGTTTTGACACCGACATTGGTGCTTTCATTGAGAGTTCCTCTGTGCCGTCGCCGTTAGGTCCGATGGCTCCTACGATCATCAATAGCGATGCAGTCCAGGGTGAGACCTTTCTCCCCAGGCAGATCTTCGTCTTTGGCGGCTTCGCACTGCGGGCCAATTCGCTTGGCCGTCTGGAGCAGATCGAAAGCTACGCCCCTGGCCGTCAGGTCAGATTTAGAAGTTTAAACTACACGGCTGACATCCGCGGGGACTTGATCTTCGACGGATTCGAGCCACTGCCGAGCGCACCGCACTGTCACGATGAGCATGATCTAGCTTTGCCACCGAACAGTGCCCTGGAGGCCGCACCCGCATAGGCTCCGACCCTTAGTCCGGAGCCAACCGCGCTGATCGAGGATAAGCGGTTGGACGCCGCCTCGGGGGTTGCGATGCCAATGGCGGTTGAGCCGAACACCAGCCCCGTATTCTGTGGGACTCGTGACTCCAAGGAGCCGGACTCCTCTTCGGACTCCGAACCCTCCACGCCCCTGCCAATCGAATCCGATTGGGCGCCGATCATGGAGTTCACTGCCGCAGACATCTTTCAGCACTCGCCTTTAGGCGATATCTTGAAGACACTGAAGTCTCTCTCTTTATCAGGAGAGCCCTGGCCGGACTGCGGTCAGCAAGGTTGGGGTACGGACGATGAAGAAATTCAAAGCCCACCCACCACCCACTTTGTAGCCACTGTCGACGACCTAACCAACATGCTCGAAGTCGACTCCGAAGACATCAACGGTATGGACGCCGATGAAGGAGACGATGAAGAACCAGCGCCTGTTGGGCCCTGGAACGCCACCTCGTCATATGACGTATACACGGTGAACGCACCAAAAGATGACGACGAGGAGCGGAAGGACGCACCGAAGGCTTGTTCCCTCGAAAAGCAGTCAAAACGGCGACGGAAGCACCGCCCCAAATCCTGCCTCGACAGAAATAGCGATCACACAGACCCAGCGCTGGAGCAGGGCGAAACCGCTGCCGGACAACGGCAATCCGGATGTTCAAACCGAACAAAAAAATCCTATCAAGGATAATGGCCCGGACGACATAACGCCGGACAGGCACCCGGAGCATCAGAATGCCCGCAAAAGGCTCGTTGCCACCGCGAGGAGCCTTAAAAAGCAGAAGCGAAGGCTCAAGGCCGCGCAAAACACACTCCAATTCAGATGGAGTAAAATACTCAATACAGCAGCAATCTACGGCGACAATCGCCCCTCAAAGAGCTACCCAAAGCGGAAGCTACTACCTGAATTCGATGAGGAGGCCTCCGACCCCCCACAACCAAATATCAAAGCAGCCACCCGGTCGGATAGACGACCCCTCTATCAACACAGAACGGCATACAACGCCGCTCACAATACAACACGCGACCCATGCGAGGGCTCGCACCCAAAGGACGGCGCAACAAGATCCATTTATGGACCATGCAGGCGCGCCCCAGCATACAATGCAACACAACAAACGTCCGAACAACATGGCACACCCAGCTACAGGGGTGCCGCACATCCCCTGTGTTTCACCGATGAGGTGCTAGACCATGAATTTCTAGAGGGATTCAAGCCCGTAAACATAGAGGCATACGACAGAACAACAGACCCGGGGGTCTGGATTGAGGACTACATCCTTCATATCCATATGGCTCGAGGAGATGATCTCCACGCCATCAAGTACTTACCCCTCAAGCTCATAGGGCTAGCTCATCACTGGCTCAAAGGCCTCCCCGAAAGCTCCATTGGAAGTTGGGAAGAGCTCAAAGACGCCTTTTGGGCAAATTTTCAAGGGACTTATGTCCGATCTCCGGATGCGGTTGATCTGAGTCATATAACTCAGCAGCTCGGAGAGTCAGCCCGAAAGCTTTGGAATAGGTTTATTACTAAAAAGAACCAGATTGTCGACTGTCCGGACACCGAAGCCTTACGGCTTTCAAGCATAGCGTCCGTGACGAATGGCTCACCAGACACCTTGGCCAAAATAAGCCGAGAACAATGGCCGCATTAACAAACCTCATGACCCGCTTTTGCGCGGGTGAGGACAGCTGGCTAGCCAGATGCAGCACTAGCGATCCCAACACATCTGAAGTTAGAGATGGAAACGGAAAATCACGGTGCAACAACAATAACAAACGCCGGAATAAAGAAGACAGCACGAAGGGCACGGTAGTAAACGCCGGATTCAAAGTCTCTCGGCCAGGACAAAAGCCACCCCCTAAAGGCACCAGGGATGAACTGTCCAGCCTCAACAAAATTCTAGACCAAGTATGTCAGATCCATAGTACCCGTGGCAAACCTGCCAATCATACCCATAGAGAATGTTGGGTCTTCAAGCAGTCCGGCAAGCTCAACGCCGTACACAAGGGGGAGGATACACCAAGTGAAGACGAGGACGAACCTCCCAAGCGAGACACGGGGGAACAAAAGAAATTTCCACCTGAAGTCAAAACAGTAAACGTGTTACACGTGATCAAGGGAAAAAGCAATGCGGCACTCCCAAAAAAATATACCCCAGCGCCTATCACCGCGAAGTCCTGCCACCGGTCATCTCAACTGATCATTTTCGACCATCGCGATTACTCAGCAAGTATCCGACACACAGGATGGGCCGCCCTGGTGTTAAACCCAGTAATTGGCGGATATCACTTCACACGAGTATTGATGGATGGCGGCATCAGCCTAAACCTAATATATCAGGATACAATCCGTGGGATGGGGTTAGACACAACACAAATTCGCCATAGAAACACTACCTTTAAAGGAGTAACGCCAGGCCCAGGGGCTCGTTGCACGGGCTCCCTCCTATTACAAGTCATATTCGGCTCCCCCGAGAACTTCCGTCACGAGCATTTAACTTTCCACATCGCTCAGTTCCAAAGTGGCTATCAAGCACTGCTCGGACGTGAAGCTTTCGCTCGCTTTAATGCAATACCACACTATGCTTCCCTTACACTCAAGATGCCCGGTCCACGAGGCATCATTTTAGTGCACGAAAGTATCAAGCGATCTCTGCGCGCCAAAGAGAGTGAGGCTGCCTTGGCAGCCGCACACTAAAGGCGCCCAGACCAACGAAAGCATCCAATAGGTTGTCAAGACCTCAGACACAACTAATCGAGTCCGGCGCCACTACTTATACCGCATAAACGGTCACATCCCTATTTTTCAATACAAGGGGCTCCACGCACGCAGACAAGTGGCAATTTCTCCTCCTCTTGAATTACACATGGTTTCTTTAGAAAACTATCTTTTTGCACGATCACCTTTTCACCCAAATTCCTCTCTTTTACAGACGATCATCGTGCTACACCCGTCCAGGATACGGCACAACGGAGACACAGGCGCAGACGTGCAGCAGGGACCCGCCCCAAGGATTCTTTTTAGATTAAGACCCTGCGTAAACCTTTTTTACTGTCTCTTGTTGATACATATCCACCGTTGAGAAGGATGCTGACGTCTTGGCATGTGGCCACGCCAGAACAATGCACGTACCTGGACACAAGGGGCTTCTTTCAAAGGCCATTTTTAGGCCCGGTTTATACCACAAAGACCGAATACCTTAGGGAGTGTTCGGCGGCGCGAGTTTGGCCCTATATGCATCAGCTCCGAATCATTGTCTTTGGTCAAATGTTGGGTTTGCCCGGCTCCTGTGTTTTGGTGCCTTACGTTCCGCTTTACCGGCTAAGGTAGCACCAGGAGAACTACTGCGATTGTGCCCTGGTTCATCCGGACGAGCACCTCAGTAGAGAAAGCCGAAAACTGACTGTCATGATATAGCGTGAGACTGGTCAACCACTCGACGACCTATGGGAATGTTAGAATTCCCCCGCCTTAACGAAGGGCCGTTTCCCGGCCAGGCATGTATGCACCCCGGGATCGGGAGAGTGCGGAGCCACCAGGGGCTATCTAGTAGCCCCACTGTCAAACTCCTATGGCTAAGTGGAAGTGTTAAAGCATTATAGTCCGGTTGCCTCGCTCGCTCCGCTATCACCTCCTTTATAGGACCAAGACGTTGGGTTAAGTGTGAACGCGTGTCTTTGCGAACACCCCCGCATTATATGCGTGGGGGTTGAAGCCGACGACTGCAATCTTTCAGGTTATATAGATGTATACATAAACGGCCGCCCAGGAGGCATCATATTACTTTCAGGCAAAAGTATAAATGTAGCCTTATTTATAAAAGCATTTCGCTTACAATGAGATTACATATCACTCAAACATAATATTTTTTGAGCACTGGGTCCCTATGAAACGAGCATCCTCAAGAACTTTCTCAAAGTAGTGCTCAGCAGCCCTTCGACCTATGGCCGAATCCCGCGCTGCAACAGTGGTAGCATCCATCTCCGCCCAGTTTGCTTTAACACGGGCAAAGGCCATTCATGCGCCTTCTATACACGCCGACCTCTTCATTGCATTAATGCGCGGCACCACGTCAAGGAACTGCTGCACCAAGCCAAAATAGTTGTTCGGTTTTAGCCTTTCCGGCCATAGCTGATCCACAACAGACCTCATGGCGAGTCCGGACAACCTATTCAGTTCGGCCCATTCGGCTAGTTGGTCAGACAACGAAAATGGATGCTCGGGAGAATGGAATTGTGTCCAAAACAGCTGGTCCACTTCACGGTCCATCTGATCCTTGAAGTACTTGGCCGCATCAGCAGTGCTCGCCGCCAAATCCATATACGCATCCTCCGAACTCCACAGCCGATCCAGAGGGGCATACCGTGGATCTCTGAACTTCCTCTGCAACATAAAGGGTTTCCCACCTACAATATCCCCGGCTTCCCGCAGCTTCTCCTTCTTTGCCCTCATAGCAGAGCTGAGGTCTTTTCCCGTGGCAGCAGCCTTCTCGAGGTTCGACGCCTTCGCCTGGTTTTCCTTTTCAAGAACCCGGCAACGATCGACGGCGGCTTTTAATTCTATGGCCATATTGGCCATCTTATCTCGGCTCTTGCCATGCGCGGCCTTCTTGGCTCGCAACTCTTTGGTTGCCTTCAAAGCAGCCGCATTATCCAATTTCGCTTGTTCCTTGGCTCGGGCAAGTTCCGCCCGCAAGGCTTCAATAGTGGCAGCTCCATCTGCAGTCATAACATGTTAAACATACTGGCTTCATGCTGCTCTCACTATGCGGCGTTTACCAGATAATAACACTTACCCTGCGCCTCGTCAAGCCTTTTGTTAACAAGCTCGATGTCGGCATCTGCCGCATCCAATTGCCGTCTTAAATGAGCAAACTCGCTAGTCCGGCTAGCCACCGGAGCTTCCATGACCTGCTCATAGAGGCAATATGGTTACTACCTGGGATTATGATCCTCTAATCGTCGTCGTTCCCAATGACAACCAGAGTCTCAGGGGCTACTATCTACACAGGGCACACTTAGCATGTGCATGGTTATCATACATTATTTTACGTACCTCAAAACCTGTCAGTAGACTCATAAAAGCTTTATGCAATCCGCTTTCAGCGGACAAGATTCTCTCCATCATCGTATTCATCAGCACACGGTGTTCATCTGAGATGGCCGCTCGCCCCACCAACTCCCTCAGAACATCCGACCGCACACTAGACGGTGCCGGACTCGTTTGTCTGCTCTCTTCGAGAGCCGGACACTGGGAACTTCGGGGGTCGACGGGATTATCTTTTGGCCTCGCTGGACTCGGAGAGGCCCTCCACGATGACACTTCAGGGTCGCCCGCTTTCGGAGCGGAGGAGTCCGGAGGAGGCGTTTCGCTCTCCATCATCTCTGGAAGAAGATCCCCCGAAGACGAGCTCATTTGAGAGGGGCTAAGGCCCGAACTGCAAAGATACATGCAGTGGTTATCTTCTCAGAAGAAAAGACGACATATCTGTACTATTAAGGTATTTTGGGTCACTTACGACTCGTGGGAGAATTGATCCCCCCGCGGACTTTGTGCGGCAACCGCACCCCCCGGGGTAGGACCCTCTGTGGGAGACTTCTTCTCCCGTTTGGAAGCTTCGGCTTCCGAATCCCCAGACGCAATCCTTTTCCTCTTCTGGTCGTCTTCCTTCATGGAGACGCTCGCTCCCTCGGCTAGAGCGGCCAGCGTTTGGGGCCCGCGACCGCCCGCATTTTCCTTCAAGGGCTCCGGGCAAGGTGCGGTCTGGAGCATCTTTTCCAATATCGGATTTTCCAAACCCTCATGGAGGGGGGCCGAGCACCGAATCAACTTCGCCTTCGTTAGCCAGTCCTGGTCAAAAAGCGAACTCTCAGAAATAACTTCGCATCAAAGAAGAGGTAGTACGCTCGGTCGGAAGATGCCTTACCTGTTCGGCGGCACGGTTGCTACTCAGGCCCACGTCCTCGGTAATTTCCGGACACTCCACTTGAGGTCCGAAGAACAACTTGTACATCTCCTCGTGCGTCAGGCCGAGGAAATTTCGAATGGCGCGCGATCCCTAGGGATTGAACTCCCACAAGCGAAGAGGCCGGCGTTTGCAAGGCTGGACTTGACGAGCCAGCATAAACTTGTGTTACCGCGACCAAACTGAAATCTCAATTAAAGAGATCTTGAATGCGGCTTTGCATTATAGGCACGTCCTTGGCCGGACCCCAGCTCAATCCTCTGCTAATCCATGACACCAGTTGTGGAGGAGGGCCCGGGCGGAAAACGGGGGCGGCCGCCCACTTGGCACTTCTAGGAGCCGTGATGTAGAACCACTCCTGTTGCCATAATTCAGACACCTCTGGAATGGAACCTTTGGGCCATGCAGCTCCCGTCATCTTGCGTATTGAGGCACCTCCACACGCCGCATGTTGCCCCTTGATCATCTTCGGCTTTACTTCAAAAGTCTTGAGCGATAGGCCAAAGTGAGGGGTAACCCGGAGGAAGGCCTCGCACACAACAATAAATGTCATGATATGAAGAAAGGAGTCCGGAGCTAGATCATGGAAATCTAGCCCGTAGTAAAACATCAAGCCCCTGACAAAAGGATCCAATGCAAGGCCTAGACCTCAGAGGAAGTGGGAGACGAACACGATGCTCTCATTGGGTTCGGGGGAGGGGACGGCCTGCCCTCGGGGAGGCAGCCGATGCAGAATCTCAGCGGTTAGATATCTGGCCTCCCTCAACTTTTTGACGTCTTCTTTCGTAACGGAGGAAGGCACCCATTGTCCTTGAAGGCTAGATCCGGACATGAATGAAGGTTCGGAGCTCCCGACCTGAACTTTGGGCATTTGAGCTTGAGGTGGGGGAAAGATTTGATTGAGTACGGGAGGGAAAAATAAAAAGCCTCGTCCCTTTATAAAGAGGCGAACATTAAGTGTCCTCTCCGTGTCCGTTTGGACTTGCCTATAATCTAGGTGTCCTAGAAACGGTTGGGTTACCCACGCCCGTATTGATGACAATCCCGGAATAAGGGGACATGATCTCTGCTTTGACAAGACGTGCCAAGGAAACCGCCTCGCATGACGCGCTGAGGTGGGATAATGAAACGACTCGGATAAAAGCTTGGCCGTGGTGTGTCGCACTACAGAATACATCAGCAGATTAGATTTGTGTAAATATTATTCTCTCTATGGCAATATGTGGAAAACTTATTTTGCAGAGCCGGACACTATCTTTGTGTTTAAAATCTTCTATAAAGTACTTGGAGGGGGAACCCGCCTTGCAATGCCGAAGACAATCTGCGCGCCAGACTCGTCGTCATTGAAGCCTGGTTCAGGGGCTATTGAGGGAGTCCTGGATTAGGGGGTGTTCGGATAGCCGAACTCTATCTTCAGCCGGACTCCTGGACTATGAAGATACAAGATTGAAGACTTCGTCCCATGTCCGGAAGGGACTTTCCTTGGCGTGGAAGGCAAGCTTGGTGATACAGATGTTCAGATCTCCTACCATTGTAACCGACTCTATGTAACCCTAACCCTCTCCGGTGTCTATATAAACCGGGGGGGTTTAGTCCGTAGGACAACATACACATCAACAATCATACCATAGGCTAGCTTCTAGGGTTTAGCCTCTCTGATCTCGTGGTAGATCTACTCTTGTACTACCCATATCATCAATATTAATCAAGCGGGACGTAGGGTTTTACCTCCATCGAGAGGGCCCGAACCTGGGTAAAACTTCGTGTCCCTTGCCTCCTGTTACCATCCGGCCTAGACGCACAGTTCGGGACCCCCTACCCAAGATCCGCCGGTTTTGACACCGACAGTCATCAACATACATAACTCATATAGTACTATATCGTCAACGAACGTTAAGCGTGCGGACCCTACGGGTTCGAGAACTATGTAGACATGACCGAGACACCTCTCTGGTCAATAACCAATAGCGGGACCTAGATTCCCATATTGGCTTCTACATATTCTACGAAGATCTTTATCGGTCAGACCGCATAACAACATACGTTGTTCCCTTTGTCATCGGTATGTTACTTGCCCGAGATTTGATCGTCGGTATCTCAATACCTAGTTCAATCTCGTTATCGGCAAGTCTCTTTACTCGTTCCATAATACATCATCCCGCAACTAACTCATTAGTTGCAATGCTTGCAAGGCTTATAGTGATGTGCATTACCGAGTGGGCCCAGAGATACCTCTTCGACAATTGGAGTGACAAATCCTAATCTCGAAATACGCCAACCCAACAAGTACCTTTGGAGACACCTGTAGAGCACCTTTATAATCACCCAGTTACATTGTGACATTTGGTGGCACACAAAGTGTTCCTCCGGTAAACGGGAGTTGCATAATCTCATAGTCATAGGAACATGTATAAGTCATGAAGAAAGAAATAGCAACAAACTAAACGATCAAGTGCTAAGCTAACGGAATGGGTCAAGTCAATCACATCATTCTCCTAATGATGTGATCCCGTTAATCAAATGACAACTCATGTCTATGGTTAGGAAACTTAACCATCTTTGATCAACGAGCTAGTCAAGTAGAGGCATACTAGTGACACTCTGTTTGTCTATGTATTCACACATGTATTATGTTTCCGGATAATACAATTCTAGCATGAATAATAAACATTTATCATGAAATAAGGAAATATATAATAACTTTATTATTGCCTCTAGGGCAGTGGCGAGTCCAGTAGGTGGGCTTCATAGGGCTCTAGCCTACCCTCCAAAAAATGAATTTTTCTAATACTACTCTTCTTCTCAGGTCAGCCCACTAGCCCAAACAAAGGCACCAGCGGAACAGCCCACACGGCCACACCAGAGCAACGAAGCACGCATCGAGGGTTCCAGCGTCCACGCACGCTGCACAATCCACTCGCCGACACGCGCATCCGGCCCCAGACCAAGCGTTCATCGGCGTTGGGGGCTTGGGGCGGCCGGCGGCGGACCAGACAACCGGCCGGGGCGTCGGACTGCCGGAGCACCGCGCCAGCAGCTAAGCACGCGCGCCTCTCTGAGACTCCGACGACGGCGACGAGCCAAGGCGCCAACTGGCCGCGGCCAACCCTAGCTGGCCGTCGGCCGCCGGCGGCCGGCTGCTGCTCGGTGCCAGACTGCCAGGTGCCAGCCAAGCCTTTAAGTCGGAGCATCAGAGGCGTACTACTGCTGTTGCTGCTGCCTGTTGCTGAAGGAGTTGAGGCGTTGACGCGTGCTCACTGCTGGCCGGCTGGGTAATTCGAATCAATAATTTCTGTACATTTGTAGTTGCTACTTGCTAGTTCATGTTCTCTTAATTAATTTAAGTCCTATTTCTATGCAAATTATTTGCAGATTTGCAGAGATGAAGAGAAAAAATATGAGCATAAACAGTTTTTTTGCAAGTAGTTCAAGTACTCCTCGTGTCGAACCTGATCCTATCCCAGCCAGTCCACTGATCCCAGCGAATGTGAACCCAGATCCCCTTTCCCTCGCTGTAGTGACCATAGTTCCTACTTCAACTAATGAGAGACCTGATCCCTCAACTCCAAGCAATGAGAGAAATGACACCACATTTGATGAGAGTACAAACCAACCAAGAATGCATATACTAGAATTTCATCCAAGTCAAATTATTGCTGATCCAGGACTTAGAATACCAATAGAAGATTATGCCCCTGAAATTAGAAGTGATGTGAGAAGAGCTTATTTGTTGAACAAGCGAAACAAAGCTATTGGGCATAAATTCAAGAAGACAAAGGATGGTAAAATTTGGAGATCCTTTCAGCATGCGTGGTTTGACAATTTTGATTGGTTGGAATGTAGTGTGGATAAGGAGGCTGCGTTTTGCTTTCATTGCTTCCTTTTCAAGAAACCATCCCAAGCCATTAGATTTGGCAATGATGTTTTCACAAAAAATGGGTACACTCATTGGAAAACAGGTTTAGCTAGTTTTGAAAAGCATGTTGGTGGTCAATCTAGTTACCACAACATTGCTAGGGGAGATTGTGATGATTTCAACAATCAACGAGCAAGTGTGGTTACCAAATTCCGAGTGTACAGCAAAGAGGCTGAGATATCTTATAAAATTCGCCTAACTGCATCATTGGATTGTGCAAGGTATCTCATAGCACAAGGTGAAGCTTTCCGTGGGCATGATGAATCCTCCACTTCCATCAACAAGGGCAATTTTAGAGAGTTATTGGACTGGTATAAGGACAAGAAGGAAGATGTGAAGGATGCATTTGATAAGGGGGCTGGAAATGCACAAATGATTTGTTCTGACATCCAAAAGGACCTTGCTACAGCTTGTGCGATGGAGGTAACCAAAGTTATTAAGAATGACATTGGAGATAAGAATTTCTCAATACTTATTGATGAGGCTAGAGATTGTTCAATAAAGGAGCAAATGGTGGTGATTTTGAGGTAACACATACCATCTTTTAGTGTTTTTATATTGCACTAGTAATGTTTACTAATCTGATTTCGTGATGCACGTAGATTTCTAGATGATCATGGAGTGCTCCAAGAGAGATTCCTTGCCATTAAGCACATCACAGATTGCACATCTGCTGGAATTAAAGAAGCTTTAGTTGATGTGTTGGAATATCATGGTTTGTCAATTTCCAAGCTACGTGGTCAGGGTTATGATGGGGCTTCAAATATGAGAGGGGAGTTCAATGGTTTGCAAAAATTGGTTAGAGATGAAGCACCGTATGCATTCTATGTTCATTGCTTTGCTCACCAGTTACAATTGGTGGTTGTCACCGTTGCTCAATGTAGTCCTGCTATTGCTGATTTCTTCAATTATATTCCCTTGATAGTGACTCAAGTGTGTTCATCTTGTAAAAGGAAAGATGCATTACTTGCCAAACATCAAGATGAATTGTTAGATTTGATGGAGAATGGAAAGATTTCAGCCGGTACCGGGTTGCATCAAGAATCTAACATAACAAGACCAGGAGATACTCGTTGGGGCTCACACCTCAAAACCTTGCTTCGTATATTCACAATATGGAATGCTGTGGTGGATGTGCTAGGAATTGTTGTGGCTGATGCTCGGGAACACACATGCCAAGGTGGAGCTAGAGGTTTGCTTAAAAACATGGAATGCTTTGAATTTGTGTTCATCATGTTCTTCTTAATGAACTTGTTGAGCAACACAAATCAACTATCCCAAGCTTTGCAAGGAAGAATCAAAATATTGTTGAGGCCATGCGTTTGATCTTGGATGTGAAATAAAGCTTACAGGACATGAGGGACAATGGTTGGGAGCCTTTATTTTGCCAAGCCAAGAACTTTTGTGAAACACATGATATTGATGTGCCAAACATGGATGATCTTGTTGGAACAATGGGCCAATCTGTTCGCACTAAGAATAAGGTGACTCGGCTTCACTATTACAAGGTTAGCATATTCAATGTTGCCATTGATGCAACTATCACCGAGATGAATCACCGATTCAATGAAGTTTCCACCGAGTTATTGGCTTGCATGTCTTGTCTTAATCCAGCAAACAACTTTGCAAAGTTTGACGTTGACAAACTTATTCGTCTTGCTGAAATTTATGATGAGGACTTCACCGAAGCTGACCGGTTGTTGCTAAGAGTACACCTCCCCAGATTCCTTATGAACATTAGGAGAAGTGATGAATTTAATGGATGCCGGGATATGTCCACACTTGCTCATTTGATGGTTGAAACAACAAAACACACAACTTTCCATTTGGTATATCGCCTCATTGAGTTGACACTCATTCTTCCTGTAGCAACTTCATCAGTTGAGCGAATATTTTCAGCAATGAAGATCATCAAGACAGATTTGCTCAACAAACTATCAGATGATTGGCTAAATGATTTAATGGTGTGCTATTGTGAGAAAGAGATATTCAGAAGCATTCACGATGACAAAATCATGATACAATTTCAGAAAATGAGTGATCGGAAAGGACATTTGCCTTATGAGTTTAATGTGATTCCTTAGAGGTATATATGTTAGTGTTACTAGTTTTAATACTTACATGTGCATGAATTATTGTTGTATCACTAACAAGTGTGCTAATTTGGACAGACGGCTTGTGGTTGGTGACTTGAGCGAGGGATCTTGGGCATACATATCTATATTTTGGTGTGAAGCTATTCTATAACTACAATACCAGTAGCAGTACTGACCAGTAGTAAGAAGCAACATCTCATTGTCTTTTGTTATTGCTTCTCTCGTACTTTGATGCCTTGGTCTGTGAATTGTATGAACCTTTCTGGTATGCTTAAATGAATACTGCATGTTTTAGTTAGTATTCTGGGAAAGTTTGATTACATTTTGGCAAAAGGACAAGGAGATAATGGTTATTTAGCTGTACAAATTCAAATTTCAGCTCAAAATTTAATGTTTTTCAAAAATCCCAAAACAATTAGAGTCAACACTAGATGCTTCCAGTAGTATTCTGTGATATTCTTAGCTCATTTGGATAAAAGAATTACGAGATGATGTTGTTTCTCTTGAAAGGAACATTTCATTTTTTTCGCCATTAACTTTGAGCCCACCCTCCAATTTTGTTCTGGACTCGCCATTGCTCTAGGGCATATTTCCTTCAGGCAGGGGGCACCCCAGAACACACAAGTTGATCATTGATCTTTTTAGCCGTGTGCGGTGCCCCCCTTCACCATAATTCATCTCGGTCATATCGTAGTGGTGCTTAGGCGAAGCCCTGCGTCGGTAGCTTCATCAGCACCATCATCACACCGTCGTGCTGACAAAGCTCTCCCTCGAAGCTCTATTGGATCGTGAGTTCGCGGGACGTTACCGAGCTGAACGTGTGTAGATCGCAGAGGTGTCGTACGTTCGGTACTGAGGATAGGTCGACCGTGAAGACGTACGACTACATCAACTGCGTTGTCATAATGCTTCTGCTTACGGTCTACAAGGGTATGTGGATGACACTCTCCCCTCTCGTTGCTATGCATCACCATGATCTTGCGTGTGCATAGGATTTTTTTTGAAATTACTGCGTTCCCCAATAGTGGCATCCAAGCCAGGTTTATCCGTAGATATTATATGCATGAGTAGAACACAAGTGAGTTGTGGGCGATACAAGTCATACTGCTTACCAGCATGTCATACTTTGGTTCGGCGGTATGGTTGGATGAAGCGGCCCGGACCGACATTACGCGTACGCTTACGCGAGACTGGTTCTACCGACGTGCTTTGCACAAAGGTGGTTGGAGGGTGTCAGTTTCTCCAACTTTAGTTGAACCGAGTGTGGCTACGCCCGGTCCTTGACAAGGTTAAACCAGCACTAACTTGGCGAACTATCATTGTGGTTTTGATGCGTAGGTAAGAACGGTTCTTGCTCAACCTGTAGCAGCTACATAAAACTTGCAACAACAAAGTAGAGAATGTCTAACTTGTTTTTGCAGGGCATGTTGTGATGTGATATGGTCAAGACGTGATGAGATATAAATCGTTGTATGAGACGATCATGTTTTGTTAAAGTTATCGGCAACTGGCAGAAGCCTTATAGTTGTCTCTTTATTGCATAAAATGCAAGTGCCATGTAATTGCTTTACTTTATTGCTATGCGATAGCAATAGTTACAAAAGCAATAGTTGGTGAGTCGGCCATGTGACGACACATTGATAGAGATCAAGATGATGGAGATCATGGTGTCATGCTGGTGACGATGGAGATCATGACGGTACTTTGGAGATGGAGATCAAAAGCACAAGATGATGATGGCCATGTCATGTCACATATTTTGATTGCATATGATGTTTATCCTTTATGCATCTTATTTTGCTTAGTTCGGCGGTAGCATTATAAGATGATCTCTCACTAAATTTCAAGGTAAAAGTGTTCTCCCTGAGTATGCAGCATTGCCAAAGTTTGTCGTGCCGAGACACCACGTGATGATTGGGTGTGATAAGCTCAACGTTCATCTACAACGGGTGCAAAACAGTTTTACATACGCAGAATACCCGGGTTAAACTTGACGAGCCTAGCATATGCAGGTATGGCCTCGGAACACTGAGACCGAAAGGTCGAGCGTGAATTTTTTAGTAGATATGATCAACATAGTGATGTTCACCATTGAAAACTACTCCATCTCATGTGATGATCGGACATGGTTTAGTTGATATGGATCACATGATCACTTAGATGATTAGAGGGATGTCTATCTAAGTGGGAGTTCTTAAGTAATATGATTAATTGAACTTAAATTTATCATGAACTTAGTCCTAATAGTATTTGCATATCTATGTTGTAGATCAATAGCTCGTGATGTAGCTCCCCGTTTATTTTTTGATATGTTCCTAGAGAAAAAATAAAGTTGAAAGATGTTAGTAGAAATGATGCAGATTGGATCCATGATCCGAGGATTATCTTCATTGCTGCACAGAAGAATTATGTCCTTGATACACCGCTAGGTGACAGACCTATTGCAGGAGCAGATGCACACATTATGAACGTTTGACAAAGCTCGGTATGATGACTACTTAATAGTTTAGTGCACCATGCTTTACGGCTTAGAACCGGGACTTCAAAAATGTTTTGAACGCCACGGAACATATAAGATGTTTTAAGAGTTGAAATTGGTATTTCATACTCATGCCCGTGTCGAGAGGTATGAGACCTTTGACAGTACTTTGCCTACAAGATGGAGGAGAATAGCTCAGCTAGTGAGCATGTGCTCAAAATTTCTGAGTACTACAATCACTTGAATCAAGTGGGAGTTAATCTTCTAGATAAGATAGTGATTGACAGAGTTCTCTAGTCAGTATCACCAAGTTACTAGAACTTCGTGATGAACTATAATATGCAAGGGATAACGGAAACAATTCCCAAACTCCTCGTGATGCTGAAATCGGCGAAGGTAGAAATCAAGAAAAACATCAAGTGTTGATGGTTGACAAGACCACTAGTTTCAAGAAAAGGGCAAAGGGAAGACGGGGAACTTCAATAAAAACGGCAAGCAAGTTGCTGCTCAAGTGAAGAAGCCCAAGTCTAGACCTAAGCTTGAGACTAAGTGTTTCTACTGCAAACGGACTGGTCACTGGAAGCAGAACTGCCCCAAGTATTTGGCGGATAAGAAGGATGGCAAAGTTAACAAAGGTATATTTGATATACATGTTATTGATGTGTACTTTACTGGTGTTTATAGCAACCCCTCAGTATTTGATACTAGTTCAGTTGCTAAGATTAGTAACTCGAAACGGGAGTTGCAGAATGAACAAAGACTAGTTAAGGGTGAAGTGACGATGTGTGTTGGAAGTGGTTCCAAGATTGATATGATCATCATCGCACACTCCCTATACTTTTGAGATTAGTGTTGAACCTAAATAAATGTTATTTGGTGTTTGCGTTAAGCATGAATATGATTTGATCATGTTTATTGCAATATGGTTATTCATTTAAAGTCAGAGAATAATTGTTGTTCTGTTTACATGATTAAACCCTTCAATGGTCATACAACCTAAGGTGAATGGTTTATTGAATCTCAATCGTAGTGATACACATATTCATAATATCGAAGCCAAAAGATGCAAAGTTAATAATGATAGTGCAACTTATTTGTGGCACTGCCGTTTAGGTCATATTGGTGTAAAGTGCATGAAGAAAATCCATGCTGATGGGCTTTTGGAATCACTTGATTATGAATCAGTTGATGCTTGCGAACCATACCTCATGGGCAGGATGACCAAGACTCCATTCTCTAGAACAATGGAGCGAGCAACAGACTTGTTGGAAATAATACGTACTGATGTATGCAGTCCGATGAGTGTTGAGGTTCATGATAATCCCCAAGTGTAGGGAATCATCGTAGCAATTTCCAAAGGTGGAAGTGATAAGTATGGAGTGTCGAACCCACAAGGAGCTAAAGGTAAGATCAATATTCTCTCAAGCCCTATCTGCCACTAATACGACTCTACGTACACCGAACGTTTGCTTCCAACTAGCAACGAGAAATAAAACTATGTTGTGGGTATGAAGTGGATAGCTTTGCATGATATCGGAGAGCTAAAATATAAAAGTAGGGGCTGTTATCATAAAGTTAGAATATATTACTAAATATTATAAATAGCGAGTGTGGAATAATGATGGATCGGTGTGGGGAATTGTCTTAGGCAATTGTTAACAAGACCGATAGTCGTCATTGCAATTTCATATGAGGGAGAGGCATAAGCTAACATGCTTTCTCTTCTTGGATCATATGCACTTATGATTGGAACTCTAGCAAGCATCCGCAACTACTAAAGATCATTAAGGTAAAACCCAACCATAGCGTTAAAGCATCAAGTCCCCTTTATCCCATACGCAACGACCCCCTTACTCGGGTTTATGTTTCTGTCACTCAAAAGACCCACTATAAGCGAATCAAGAACGTATTGCAACACCCTACAACGAGAATCCCTCACACTTGCGTGACACGGAGGGCACATAGGACAGCACCAAAATAAAACATACAACTCGTATCAATCTAGATCATCAATCAACCCATGGACAAAGGAAATCTACTCAAAACATCATAGGATGGAAACACATCATTGGATCATAATATGTGGCATAAAGCACCATGTTCAAGTAGGGATTACAGCGGGGTGAGGGGGAGTGGACTGCGTAAAAGATATGAGGACGGTGATGTTGATGAATACGATCACCGCGGCGATGATTCCCCTCCCGATAGCACTCCGGTGCCACCGAGAGAGAGAGAGGAGGAGAGGTTCTCCACCTTGTGCTTCCTCCTCCATGGCCTCCCCCCTGGATGGGGAGAGGTTCTCGCTCTGGTCCTTGGCCTTCATGATGATGATGGCTCCTCCGGGATCCCCATCCATGCCCTCCAGTGATGATGGCCCCCTCCGGCAGGGTGCCAGAGAGGGCCTAGATTGATTTCTCATGGCTACAGAGGCTTGCGGCGACGGAACTCCCGATCTAGATTATTTTCTGGAGGTTTCTGTATTTATAGGAATTTTTGGCGTCGGTCTAACGTCAAGGAGATGCCCGAGTTGTCCACGAGGTAGGCCCATGCGCCGGGGGGGCACCCCCCCCCCTCCTGGACGGCCCGAGACTCTTCTGGCCCAACTCTTTTACTCCGGGGTCTTCTTTTGGTCCATAAAAAATCGTCAAAAATTGGCACGTCAATTGGACTCCGTTTGGTATTCCTTTTCTGTAAAACTCAAAAACAAGGAAAAAAACAGAGAATGGCACTGGGCACTAGGTTAATAGGTTAGTCCCAAAAATCATATAAAATAGCATATAAAACATCCAAGGTTGATAATATAATAGCTGTTGGAAATATGAGCAATTTACCGAATGATTTTATTAACAGAAATACTAGATAAAGCATGACCAGTATAGTAGTGATAAAACAAGCCATGCGATTTGACAAAGAGAAGGTAAACAACATCTTCATATATGAACTGTAACTAAACATATCTAGAGCAGACAATATAGCAAGTTGCATATATGAAATAGAGTCTAACATATCTAGGGCAAATACTAGAACAAGGAACTGTAGCAGGACCTCTAATAGAAAGGAGAAGAACACGTATGGGACAACAGCAGCAGAAGCATTGGACTTGGGGTCGGTGTCCTTGCCTGCCATGTCGTCGAGGAGGTCGTGGACGTCGGGAATAAGTCGTCGTTGGGGAAGTAGTCATCGGCGAACGGATCGTCCGTGATGAAGCAGCCAGTAGTCGCGCTGAGCGCTCCCCAAAAACATTATCACCCTTATCCCGTACAGGACTCAAAAGGTGCGGTTTCGGAGGCCTACTGTCCCGACGTGTGGTGCACGCCGCAAGCCGGGATGAGGAAGACAGTAGCAACTCAGAAATGGAACCAATGGCGAGGGAAGGAGTAGTTCTGGTGCATCTCTCTAGGAGGAGTGACCTCCCTTTTATAGGCGCAAGAGAAGGAGGCGAGAGGGCAGCGACGGGAGGTGAAACGAAGAGACGGAGATGAAGCGAACAGCCAGCAGCCGAAGGGCTGCACCGTTCACATTCGAACTCCACTTTCACAAAAATCTTTTCAGCTTCCATGTGACCTTTCGTATACCCGTAGTGCGTGGCAAAAATTTAGACATCGGCTCGGCTCATTCCCACAACCCGTGGCATGGCGCGTCGCGTCGTGACGAGGCGTGGCATGGCGAGGCAGGCGGTGGAGGAGGAGCGTGCATGGATGTCCCTCTTGTTCTCATGCTCATACAAGCGGGGAAAGAACCTCCCTTATAAAGAGGTCCAACTCCCTCTAAACTAGCAATGTGGGACTAAACTTTAGTTCCACCTCTTGCCTTACACGAATGGGCTGCGTGGGCCTCTAGGATTTATTAAGAATTTCTGAAACTGCTATTGGGCTAGGCCCAAAATAGACAAAATTCCAGCAATCCCCCACCAGATCCCAGAGGCACACAAAAATTGCCTTTGGTTCCAAAACACTATTTTATATACCGGTACTGTAGTGGAGACTGTTAAGTTGAACTTCCACCTAGAGCTCTATGCTACACTAGTAAGCAACTTGAACAGTGGGTTGGGCCTTGAACTGCAAGTTTTCTGCGAATCTAGCTTCACATAAAGCCTTGACCGATACGTGGCTACCGCGGGTCTTCCCCGCGGGTGGAGCTTATGCGTCATACTCCGTGACCTTTCTGAGTTTACTAGAGAGAACCCTACTCTCATAGATCGCGACGTTTGACAATCAGACTCATATAGGTGTGTTCTTCAAAAGATGTTCTGTAGGATAACATCTCTGCTTAAATGAGCCACTTAGAACACATTAAGATATAAATCAACCTGCCATGCAGATTAGGAGAGTATTGCATCTTCATGGAGTGGTATTGTGAATAGTAAGGATACTCTCCTCTCAGTTGACCAACAGCTTGTCTTCCACATCTAATTCACGGGATCTCCGATCACAAAGAATAGGTTACCACTGTGAACAACTCATATTGTGGGTCTCATACCCATCTCCCTCGATGCATTATCTATCACATTACGTGATAGACCCTTAGTAAAAGGATCTGCCAGATTTTTAGACGTTTGGATATAATCCAATGCAATAACTCCGGAGTTTTTCATTTTCCTGACAGACTTTAACCTTCTCTGAACGTGTCTTGATGACTTCATGTTATCCTTTGAGCTGCTCACTTTCGTGATCACAGTTTGATTGTCGCAGTTCATAAGGATACCCGGTACAGGTTTCTCAACAACCGGCAAGTCATTCAAGAGCCGACGAAGCCAATCTGCTTCGACCGTAGCTGTATCTAGTGCTGTGAGTTCTGCTTCCATTGTTGACCTCGTTAAGATGGTCTGCTTGCAAGACTTCCAAGAAACAGCGCCACCTCCATGAGTGAATACATATCCGCTCGTGGCCTTTATCTCATCAGCATCTGAGATCCAGTTTGAGTCACTATACCCTTCAAGCACCTTTGGGTGCCCGGTGTAGTGAATTCCATAATTTGCAGTGCCTTTCAAATAACGCAAAACTCTCTCTAGAGCTTTCCAATGCACATCTCCTGGTTTTGAGACAAACCGACTCAGTTTGCTAACAGCAAAAGAGATGTCAGGTCTTGTAGCACTGGCTAAGTACATAAGAGAGCCAATAATCTGAGAATATTCCAATTCATCTCTAGCAATTCTTCGATTCTTTCGAAGTAACACACTTGCATCATAAGGTGTTGGAGAGGGCTTGCAGTCACTATAGCCAAAGCGACTCAAGATCTTTCCACATAGTGAGATTGAAGCAATGTAATCCCACCATCATCGTCTCTCAACAACTTAATGTTCAGAATGACATCAGCCACTCCTAAATGCTTCATCTCAAAACAGCGAGATAGGAAATTCTTGACCTCCTTAATAACATTCAGATTTGTTCTAAAAATCAGTATGTCATCAACATACAAGCAAAGGATAACTCCCTCGCCCCCATCATGGCGATAGTACACACATTTTTCAGCTTCGTTCACAACAAAGCCTGCAGCTATTAAAGTTCTTTCAAACTTCTCATGCCACTGTTTGGGTGCTTGCTTGAGTCCATACGAAGACTTCAGCAACTTGCACACTTTTCCTTCCTGACCATCTAGTACAAACCCATCTGGTTGTTCCATATAAATTTCCTCGTCCAACTCTCCATTTAGGAAAGCAGTCTTAACATCCATTTGATGAACGGGAAGACCATGCGAGGCAGCTAGTGAAAGTATAACTCGAATAGTGGTCAGTCGAGCCACATGTGAGTAAGTATCAAAGAAGTCTTCACCTTCCTTTTGGGTATAACCCTTAGCCACAAGACGAGCCTTGTACTTTTCAATAGTACCATCAGGCCTAAGCTTCTTCTTGAATACCCATTTGCATCCTATAGGTTTGCACCCATAAGGACGATCAGTTATCTCCCAAGTTTCATTCGCCAAGATGGAATCCATCTCGCTACGAACTGCTTCCTTCCAATAGTCAGCATCTTCAGATGCATAGGCCTCTGAAATAGAACTGGGAGTGTCATCTATGAGATACACAAGAAAATCATCACCAAAGGACTTTGCAGTCCTCTGTCTCTTGCTCCTAGTAGGAACTTCATTGTTCTCCTCCACAGGACTTTCAAAGTGTTCCATCGAAATGGCAGGTTTGGTAATTGTAACTGGTTCCTGATTCGATGAACTAGGCATCTCCTGATTAGATGAGGTAGCCATATCCTTCATGGGAAAGATATCTTCAAAGAAAGTCGCATCATTCGACTCCATGATCGTACCGACATGCATGTCAGGTACCTTAGATTTTACAACCAAGAATCTATAGCCAATGCTATGAAAAGCATATCCCAGGAAAACACAATCCACAGTCTTTGGTCCAAGCTTCCGCTTCTTTGGAATTGGAACATTGACTTTCGCCAAACAACCCCATGTTCGTAGATAAGAGAGTTTTAACCTTTTCTTCTCCCATTCCTCGAATGGAGTTATCTCTTTGTTCTTTGTGGGAACTCGGTTTAGGACATGACATGCCGTCAATATCGCCTCCCCCCACCATGCCTTGGAGAGACCCAATGTGTCTAACATGGTGTTAACCAAATCAGTTAGAGTATGGTTCTTTCTTTCGGCCACCCCATTTGACTGAGGTGAATAGGGAGGCGTCCTCTCATGGATTATACCATGTTCCGCACAAAAAGCATCAAATTCATTGGAAAAATACTCTCCACCACGGTCGGACCTAAGCCTCTTGATTTTCTGATCAAGTTTGTTTTCCACTTCAGCTTTATAGATCTTCAAAAAGTTCAAAGCCTCATCCTTAGATTTTAGAAGATACACACGGCAGTATCTAGTGGAGTCATCAATTAACGTCATGAAATATTTCTTTCCACCTTTTGTCAAAACACCATTCATTTCACATAGATCTGAATGTATGAGCTCTAGTGGTGCAAGATTTCTCGTTTCCGCAGTCGTGTGAGACTTACGAGGTTGCTTAGCTTGCACACAAACTTGACACTTAGATCCCTTGATAGTGGTGAAACTAGGGATTAAGTTCAACTTCGCTAGTCGCGACATGCAACCAAAATTAACATGACAGAGACGTGAATGCCACACATTGGATTCACTATTGTTGCAAATATGATTAACAACTTTATTGCAAACGTCTGATAAGGATAAACGAAACAGGCCTCCTGACTCATAGCCTTTACCAACAAAGGTTCCATACTTGGATATTACAAATTTATTCGACTCAAAGACAAGCTTGTAGCCATCTCTACACAGAAGAGATCCGCTAACAAGATTTTTATTGACGGAGGGGACATAATGCACGTTCTTCAGCCGCACGATCTTCCCCGAAGTAAACTTCAGATCGACCGTGCCAACACCACGAACAGAAGCACTTGAACCGTTGCCCATCAGCACGGTTGAAGTCCCTGCGGTCTGATAAGACGAAAACATGGAAATATCACCGCATACATGCACATTAGCACCCGTGTCAATCAACCAATCAGGAGAATGACATACTGAAAGAATAGTGGGAAATATACCATACCTACATCCTTCATGTCAGTGTCTCCAATGACAACATTAGTGGTCTTGCCGCCTTTCCCAGGATGACGCTTGTCATAGCGATTAGGGCAACTAGGAGCCCAATGATCAGGATCCCCACACACATGACAGACACCTTTCTTCTTGTCATTCTTCTTCTTGAAGTTCTTGTGCTGGACAGCCTTGTTCTTCCCATCAAACTTTGCTTTACCATCAAACTTGCCCTTGTTCTTGAACTTGTGGGGCTGGAAGTTCTGCTTCTGTACCACATTGGCACTAGAACCTCCCTCAATACCTCAAGCACATGTGTCCTTTGCTCTCGCCTTTTCTTCCACATCAAGAGTGCCAATGAGATCCGGAACGAAAAACTCTTGCCTCTTATGCTTCAGCAAGGTAGCAAAGTTCCTCCACGAAGGAGGAAGCTTAGTGATGATACCTCCGGCAACAAACTTTTCTGGTAGCATACAACTGAAGTGCTCAAGTTCTCTAGCAAATGATTGTATCTCATGAGCTTGCTCAACCACGGAGCCCTCTTCAGTCATCCTGTAATCATAGAATTGCTCCATGATATACAGCTTAGTGCCAGCATCCGAGACCCCAAACTTGGCCTCGAGTGCATCCCACATATCTTTTCCATTATCAATTGACGCATAAGCATCAACTATGTTCTCACCAAGAACACTCAAGAGAGCAGCCTTAAACAGAGTATCCATTTTCTGAAAAGCTTGTGCCTGTTGAGTATCAAGCTCTCCTTCAGGTTTGCCAAGAGTGGCGTCATAGCAACTCATGGTTTGAAACCATAAGACTGCTCTCACGCGCCACCTCTTATAGTGGATACCCTCAAACATAGGAGGTCTCATGGAAGCAGCAAAATCACTTGGTGTAAATTGCCTATAATAAGGTTTTTGGATTGTTGGAAATATGAGCAATTTACCGAATGATTTTATTAACAGAAATACTAGATAAAGCATGACCTGTATAGTAGTGATAAAATAAGTCATGTGATTTGACAAAGAGAAGGTAAACAACATCTTCATATATGAACTATAACTAAACATATCTAGAGCAGACAGTATAGCAAGTTGCATATATGAAATAGAGTCTAACATATCTAGCGCAAATACTAGAACAAGGAACTGTAGCAGGACCTCTAATAGAAAGGAGAAGAACATGTACGGGACAGCAGCAGCAGAAGCACTGGACTTGGGGTCGGTGTCCTCGCCTTCCATGTTGTCGAGGAAGTAGTCGTCGGAGACCGGATCGTCCGTGATGAAGCAGCCAGTAGTCGTGCTGAGCGCTCCCCAAAAACCTTATCACCCTTCTCACGTACATCGGCTCGGCTCATTCCCGCAACCCGTGGCGCGTCGTGACGAGGCGTGGCATGGTGAGGCGGGCGGCGGAGGAGGAGCGCGCGTGGATGTCCCTCTTGTTCTCATGCTCATACAAGTGGGGAAAGAACCTCCCTTATAAAGAGGTCCAACTCCCTCTAAACTAGCAATGTGGGACTAAACTTTAGTTCCACCTCTTGCCTTGCATGAATGGGCTGCGTGGGCCTCTAGGATTTATTAAGAATTTCTGAAACTGCTATTGGGCTAGGCCCAAAATAGACAAAATTCTAGCAATAGCATGAATACTTCATAAATTATAGATACGTTGGAGACGTATTAGCATTCCCAAGCTTAATTCCTGCTCGTCCTCGAGTAGGTAAATGATAAAAAAAACAATTTATGAAGTCTGAATGCTAGCAAGTGCATAAGTTTCATCAATGATAGTTCCAATCACTTTTTCTAGCATCATTATATATCATAACAGTAGCTCATTTTCATAAAACTTTTCATGATCAAGTAACAAGCTATTCACATGTTAAAGTATATATCATAAAATTTCTTGAAACTAACAAACTATATTCTCAGTCATCAAACAATTGCAATTCATCTTATTTTCAGGAAGGTTCTATGTCAGAGCTTTGATTTAGCAAACTCCACATACTCAACTATCATTTAATCTTTCATAATTGCTAACACTCACGTGATATTTATGGGTTCAAAGTTTTAATCAGACACAAAGAAAGATAGGGACTTATAGATTCGCCTCCCAACCTTTTACCTCAAGGGTAATGTAAATAATAATAGGTCATGATAACTTACATCCAATTGGACATATATATATATCAGGATCTTTCGAACACAATGTGCTTGCCAAAGGATAAAATGTAAAAAGGAAAGGTGAAGATCACCATGACTCTTGCATAAGGGTATAAGATAAAAGTAAAAGATAAGCCCTTCGCAGAGGGAAGCATAGGTTGTCATGCGCTTTTATGGTTGGACACACAAAATCTTAATGCAAAAGAACGTCACTTTATATTGCCACTTGTGATATGGACCTTTATTATGCAGTCTGTCGCTTTTATTTCTTCCACATCACAAGATCGTATAAAGCTTATTTTCTCCACATTAATAGATCATACATATTTAGAGGGCAATTTTTATTGCATTCACCGATGACAACTTACTTGAAGGATCTTACTCAATCCATAGGTAGGTATGGTGGACTCTCATGGCAAAACTGGTTTAAGGAATGTTTGGAAGCACAAGTAGTATCTCTTCTTGGTGCAAAGAATTTGGCTAGCCTGAGGGGGAAAAAGCAAGCTCAACATGTTGGATGATCCAAGACAATATACTTTATTTCTTATATAAGAAAATATAACCCATTATGTTGTCTTCCTTGTCCGACATCAACCTTTTAGCATGTCATATTTTAATGAGTGCTCACAATTACAAAAGATGTCCAAGATAGTATATTTATATGTGAAATCTCTCTTCCTTCAATATTCTTTCATGAATTGTTCAAGTGACCAATTCTACGTTTGCTAACTTTCAATAAGTTTACTACCTATACTTATTATGTGTGAAGTCATTACTCCCCATGGTATAAGCATATGAAACATATATAAATTTAGATTTATGATATTCAACTCATTCAACCATTCACTCATAGGATATATGTGAAGCACGTGAGTAAATGACAAACTACTCCAAAAAATATAAGTGAAGGACACTAAGTAGTCAAATAATTAACTAGCCATGGGAGGATTCTCTTTTTTTTCATTTGAGATTTCAGATCCAATAATTTTATTCAAACAGCAAGTAAAATTGAAAATACGCTCCAAGAAAAACACATATCATGTGATGAATAAAAATATAGCTCCGAGTAAGGTATACCGATAATTTTGAAGACGAAAGTGGGGATGCCTTCCGGGGCACCCCCAAGCTTAGGCGCTTTAGTCTTCCTTGAATATTACCTTGGGGTGCCTTGGGCATCCCCAAGCTTAGGTTCTTTCCACTCCTTATTCTCCTCATATCGATATCTCACCCAAAGCTTGAAAACTTCAATCACACAAAACTTAACGAAACTTCGTGAGATAGGTTAGTATGATAAAGAGTAAACCATTCACTTTGGTACTGTCAAAGACACGGCTTATAATTTTTCTCACACAAAGCATGTTGTATCATATCATTTCTATAATTTATATTGAGAAATATAAGCCATAGAAACTTGAAAACAAGCAAACTATGCAATGAAACAGAATCTATCAAAAACAGAACAGTCGGTAATGATCTGAACACCAACCATACTTCTACTACTCCAAAAATTATGAAATAAATTGGTGGACGTGAGGAATTTTTCTATTAATCTTCTGAAAAAATAATCAACTCAATCGCACTCTTCTGTAAAAAAAATGGCAGCTAATCTCGTGAGCGCAAAGTTTCTGTTTTTTTACAGCAAAATCACATTAACTTTCACCCAAGTCTTCCCAAAGGTCTTACTTGACACTTTATTGAAACAAAAGCTATAAAACATGATTAATACAATATCTTAATCATGAGAACACAGAAAAAAAGTAAGGGTAAATACTGGGTTGTCTCCCAACAAGCGCTTTTCTTTAATGCCTTTTAGCTAGGCATGCTGATTTCAATGATGCTCACATAAAAGATAAGAATTGAAACATAAAGAGAGCATCATGAAGAATATGACTAGCACATTTAAACCTAACCCGCTTACTATGCCTAGGGATTCTGTGAGCACACAATTTATGGGAACAAGAATCAACTAGCATAGGAAGGCAAAACAAGTATAACTTCAAAACTTTAAGCACATAGAGAGAGGAAACTTGATATTATTGCAACTCCTACAAGCATGTATTCCTCCCTCATAATAATTTTTCAGTAGCATCATGAATGAGTTCAACAATATTACCATCACATAAAGCATTCTTTTCATGATCTACGAGCATAGAAATTTTACTACTCTCCACATAAGCAAAATTCTCCTCATTCAGAATGGCGGGATCACTAGTTCCTAAAGTTGACACTCTTCCAAACCCGCTTTAGATGATAGTATTATTCATACTCCAAAAGATATAAGTGAAGTTCATGGAGCGTTCTTCAATTAATATAGACTAATCAATATCCAAGCTCAAAATGTATAAGTGAAGCACACGAAGCATTCTATAAAGCCATACTCAAAAAATTTAAGTGAAGCACAAAGAGCAATTGTATAAGATCATACTTAAAAGATATAAGTGAAGCACATGAAGCATTATATAAATCAATGAAGGGCTATCTCATACTATCATGGTTCTTAAAGAAAAAGAAAAACACAAAGGACACAAATCATGTGAACAAAACAAAAACCGAGGTATACCGATAATTGTTGAAGAAGAAAGACGGGATGCCAATCGGGGCATCCCCAAGCTTAGATGCTTGAGTATCCTTAGAATATTTACTTGGGGTGCCTTGGTCATCCCCAAGCTTGAGCTCTTGCTCTCTTTATTCTTCTCACATCGGTAACTCCTCGTTCTTCGAACACTTCATCCACACAAAACTTTAACCAAAACTTTGTGAGATCCGTTAGTATAATAAAGCAAATCACTACCTTTAGGTACTGTTTCAAACTCATTCCAATTTCATATTAGAACTATATATACTGCATTCCAACTTCTCTATGGTTCATACCCTCCGATACTAGCCATAGATGCATCAAAATAAGCAAACAAAACACGAAAAACAGAATCTGTCTAAAACAGGACAGTCTGTAGTAATCTGGAGGTATAGTAAACTTCTGTAACTCCAAAAATTATGAAATAAATTTGAAAATTTGAGAAATTTGTACAGAAGTAATGTACAAAATGTTTTCATGCCCATTTGAATTTCCAGTAAAAAACATAAAATCACGCGCTACAACCAAAGTTTCTGTTCTTGTTCTGCACATAGTAAACAAGCAATCTGATCATCCTAAAACCAAAGCTTGGCACATTATTTTGATAATACAATGGATATATATAAGGGTATAATTATTTACAGAGAAACTTCCATGAAAAATTCTACATTGTTTCCGTGAGCATGAACATGAGTGCTCAAGGTCGACCCTCACTTCTTCAATGCATAACTTTCCAATCACTTCTCTTTTTGAAAAACCTTTTAGGCATGAGAGGCAAGTAATTATTTTTTTGTGTTTTCATTCTTTAAAAAAAATTGTATGTTTCACCCACAACTAAACAGAAACAAAAAAGGAAAAACAAAATCTACTTACTGAAGAAAGCAAACAAGCATACACAAGAATATCAACCCCACGCTATTGCTCCCCGGCAACGGCGCCAGAAAAGAGCTTGATAATCCCCAAGTGCAGGGAATCATCGTAGCAATTTCCAAAGGTGGAAGTGATAAGTTTGGAGTGTCGAACCCACAAGGAGCTAAAGGTAAGATCAATATTCTCTCAAGCCCTATCTGCAACTGATACGACTCTACGTACACCGAACGTTTGCTTCCAACTAGCAACGAGAAATAAAACTATGTTGTGGGTATGAAGTGGATAACTTTGCATGATATCGGAGAGCTAAAATATAAAAGTAGGGGGTGTTGTCATAAAGTTAGAATATATTACTAAATATTATAAATAGCGAGTGTGGAATAATGATGGATCAGTGTGGGGAATTGTCTTAGGCAATTGTTAACAAGACCGATAGTTGTCATTGCAATTTCATATGAGGGAGAGGCATAAGCTAACATACTTTCTCTTCTTGGATCATATGCACTTATGATTGGAACTCTAGCAAGCATCCGCAACTACTAAAGATCATTAAGGTAAAACCCAACCATAGCATTAAAGGATCAAGTCCCCTTTATCCCATACGCAACGACCCCCTTACTCGGGTTTATGCTTCTGTCACTCAAACAACCCACTATAAGTGAATCATGAACGTATTGAAACACCCTACAGCGAGAATCCCTCACGCTTGCGCGACATGGAGGGCACAATAGGACAGCACCAAAATAAAATATACAACTTGTACCAATCTAGATCATCAATCAACCCATAGACAAGGGAAATCTACTCAAAACATCATAGGATGGCAACACATCATTGGATCATAAGATGTGGCATAAAGCATCATGTTCAAGTAGGGATTACAACGGGGTGCGGGAGAGTGGACCGCGTAAAAGATATGAGGGTGGTGATGTTGATGAAGACGATCACCGCGGCGATGATTCCCCTCCCGATGGCACTCCGGTGCCACCGAGAGAGAGAGAGAGGAGGAGAGATCCCCCCCCCTTGTGCTTCCTCCTCCATGGCATCCCCCCTGGATGGGGAGAGGTTCTTGATACGTCTCCAACATATCTATAATTTTTTATTGTTCCATGCTATATTATATCCTGTTTTGGACATTATTGGGCTTTATTATACACTTTTATATTATTTTTGGGACAAACCTATTAACCGGCGGCCCAGCCCAGAATTGCTGTTTTTTTGCCTATTTCAGAGTTTCACAGAAAAAATATCAAACAGAGTCCAAACGGAATGAAACCTTCGGAAACGTGATTTTGGAACGAACGTGATCCAGAGGACTTGGACCCTACGTCAAGACATCAACTGGGAACGCACGAGGTAGGGGGCACGCCTACCCCCTAGGCGCGCCCTCCACCCTCGTGGGGCCCACGTTGCTCCACAGATACGTCTCCAACGTATCTATAATTTTTTATTGTTCCATGCTATTATATTATCAACCTTGGATGTTTTATGTGCATTTATATGCTATTTTATATGATTTTTGGGACTAACCTATTAACCCAGAGCCCAGTGCGAGTTTCTGTTTTTTCCTTGTTTTAGAGTATCGCAGAAAAGGAAAATCAAACGGAGTCCAATTGACCTGAAACTTCATGAAACTTATTTTTCGACCAGAAGAAGTCCACGGAGTATCGGAGATGGACCAGGAGAGTCCCGGGCTGCCCACGAGGGTGGGGGCGCGCCCACCCCCTGGGCGCGCCCCCTGCCTCGTGGACATCCCGGAGATCCACCGACGTACTTCTTCCTCCTATATATACCCATATACCCTAAAAACTTCGGGGAGCAGAATAGATCGGGAGTTCCACCGCCAGAAGCCTTCGTAGCCACCGAAAACCAATCTAGACCCATTCCGGCACCCTGCCGGAGGGGGAATCCCTCTCTGGTGGCCATCTTCATCATCCCGGCGTTCTCCATGACGAGGAGGGAGTATTTCTCCCTCGGGGCTAAGGGTATGTACCAGTAGCTATGTGTTTGATCTCTCTCTCTCTCTCGTGTTCTTGAGGTGGTACGATCTTGATGTATCGCGAGCTTTGCTATTATAGTTGGATCTTATGATGTTTCTCCCCCTCTACTCTCTTGTAATGGATTGAGTTTTCCCTTTTTACTTATCTTATCGGATTGAGTCTTTAAGGATTTCAGAACACTTGATGTATGTCTTGGAGTGCTTATCTGTGGTGACAATGGGATATCACGTGATCCACTTGATGTATGTTTTGGTGATCAACTTGCGGGTTCCGCCCGTGAACCTATGCATAGGGGTTGGCACACGTTTTCATCTCGACTCTCCGGTAGAAACTTTGGGGCACTCTTTGAAGTACTTTGTGTTGGTTTGAATAGATGAATCTGAGATTGTGTGATGCATATCGTATAATCATACCCACGGATACTTGAGGTGACATTGGAGTATCTAGGTCACATTAGGGTTTTGGTTGATTTGTGTCTTAAGGTATTATTATTCTAGTACGAACTCTATGATAGATTGAACGGAAAGAATAGCTTCGTGTTATTTTACTATGGACTCTTGAATAGATCGATCAGAAAGAATAACTTTGAGGTGGTTTCGTACCCTACCATAATCTCTTTGTTTGTTCTCCGCTATTAGTGACTTTGGAGTGACTCTTTGTTGCATGTTGAGGGATAGTTATATGATCCAATTATGTTATTATTGTTGAGAGAACTTGCACTAGTGAAAGAATGAACCCTAGGCCTTGTTTCAACACATTGCAATACCGTTTGTGCTCACTTTTATCATTACTAACCTTGCTGTTTTATATTTTTAGATTACAAAAACCTTTATCTACCATCCATATACCACTTGTATCACCATCTCTTCGCCGAACTAGTGCACCTATACAATTTACCATTGTATTGGGTGTGCTGGGGACACAAGAGACTCTTTATTATTTGGTTGCAGGGTTGCTTCAGAGAGACCATCTTCATCCTACGCCTCCCACGGATTGATAAACCTTAGGTCATCCACTTGAGAGAAATTTTCTACTGTCCTACAAACCTCTGCACTTGGAGGCCCAACAATGTCTACAAGAAGAAGGTTGTGTAGTAGACATCATCCACCGACGTACTCCTCCCTCCTATATATACCTACGTACCCCCAAACTACCAGATACAGAGCCAAAACCCTAATTCCACCCCCGTAACTTTCTGTATCCATGAGATCCCATCTCGGGGCCTTTTCTGGAGCTCCGCCAGAGGGGGTATCGACCACGGAGGGCTTCTACATCAACACCATAGCCCCTCCGATGAAGTGTGAGTAGTTTACTTCAGACCTTCGGGTCCATAGTTATTAGCTATATGGCTTCTTCTCTCTTTTTGGATCTCATTACAAAGTTCTCCCCCTCTCTCGTGGAGATCTATTCGATGTAATCTTCTTTTGCGGTGTGTTTGTTGAGATCGATGAATTGTGGGTTTATGATCAAGTTTATCTACAAACAATATTTGAATCTTCTCTGAATTCTTTTATGTATGATTGGTTATCTTTGCAAGTCTCTTCGAATTATCAGTTTGGTTTGGCCTACTAGATTGATCTTTCTTACAATGGGAGAAGTGCTTAGCTTTGGGTTCAATCTTACAGTGTCCTTTCCCAGTGATAGTAGGGGCAGCAAGGCACGTATTGTATTGTTGCCATCGAGGATAACAAGATGGGGTTTATATCATATTGCATGAGTTTATCCGTCTACATCATGTCATCTTGCTTAAAGCGTTACTCTGTTCTCTTGAACTTAATACTCTCGATGCATGCTGGACAGCGGTCGATGTGTGGAGTAATAGTAGTAGATGCAGGCAGGAGTCGGTCTACTTGTCTCGGACGTGATGCCTATATACATGATCATACCTAGATATTCTCATAACTATGCTCAATTCTGTCAATTGCTCAACAGTAATTTGTTTACCCACCGTAATACTTATGCTCTCGAGAGAAGCCACTAGTGAAACCTATGGCCCCCGGGTCTATTTTCCGTCATATTAATCTTCTAATACTTAGTTATTTCCTTTGCCATTTATTTTACTGGCATCTTTATTTCTCTTTATCATAAAAATACCAAAAATATTATCTTATCATATGTATCAGATCTCACTCTCGTAGGTGACAGTGAAGGGATTGACAACCCCTTTATCACGTTGGTTGCGAGGAGTTTATTTGTTTGTGTAGTGCGAGGGACTCGTGTGTGGCCTCCTACCGGATTGATACCTTGGTTCTCAAAAACTGAGGGAAATACTTACGCTGCTCTGCTGCATCACCCTTTCCTCTTCAAGGGAAAACCAACGCAGTGCTCAATAGGTAGCAAGAAGGATTTCTGGCGCCGTTGCCGGGGAGTCTACGCAAAAGTCAACATAGCAAGTACCCATCACAAACCCTTATCTCCCGCATTACATTATTTGCCATTTGCCTCTCGTTTTCCTCTCCCCCCACTTCACCCTTGCCATTTTATTTGCCCTCTCTCTCTCCATCCTCCCTCTCTTTCTCTATTCGCCTCTTTTTGCCCATTTCTTGTTTGCTTGTGTGTCGGATTGCTTGATTGTCATTATGGCTAGTTCTCTATTTTCTTCGTTGTCTCCCGAAAATGAAGTTCTTAATTTTAAGCAAAGGGAGGGAGAAAATCTAAAAGACGCTTGGTATAGAATTTGCAATGCTCAAAATAGATCTACCAGGAAGCAATCTACTTCCATTCTTCTCCGCAATTTTTATGCAGGCATTATGCCTTGGCACAAATATGTCCTTGATACCATTACCGGAGGGAATTTCTTGGGTAGCCACACTTTTGATTCTTATAATGCTATGACAGATTTGTTTGGCTCACCCCCTCTTTTGGTTAATGGAACTATGTTAACTTTGGAGCATGTAATGCAAAAACTTGAAATTATTGAAAATAAAGCTACCGTAGAGTTAATTGAAAATCTGGATAAAAAGATCCACAACCAGATTAATCTATATGGATCTAAAGTAGGAGTCACTTTAAAAAATATTAAGGAGAAGAACCCATAGGTAATGAAAGAATAAATCAGGATTCCACTAGAATCGATAAACTTGAGGGTATCATTACCAGCTTGGAACCGCTTTTTCTTCCGTAAAGAATACTCCTAGTCCTCCAACTAAAATTGCCAAGCTTATGTATGTTCCTAAAAATAAGGGTGAATCCTCTAGCAAGGAAACTGCGGATCTCAAATCTATAAGTATTCATCCCAATCTTTTTGCTATCATTAAGGAACCGTTTGCTACTAATGATTTTTTTGATTTTGTGCCTAGAAGTTTGATAATAAATAGAAAGAAATAAACTCCTAAGAGTGATAGATGTCTCATTAAAGAATTACCAACTAAAGATACCTAGATCTATCCTTGCTTTGATGCCTAGCAAGGGGCGTTAAACGATAGCGCTTGTTGGGAGGCAACCCAATTTTATTTTTATTCCTTGCTTTTTGCTCCTGTTTAGTAATAAGTAATTTATATAGCCTCTGTTTTTGTTGTGTTTTTTTGTTTAATTAGTGTTTGTGCCAAGTAGAACCGTTGGGAAGACTTGGGGAAAGTCTTTTTAATCTTGCTGTAAAAAACAGAAAGTTTAGCGCTCACGAGAACTGCTACCATTTTTATTTGGAAAGTGCTATTTAGTTAATTCTTACTTAAGATGATTAATAGATAAATTACTCAAGTCCAGAAATTTATTTTAGAATTTTTGGGGTTCCAGAACTTGCGTTAGCTGCAGATTACTACAGACTGTTCTGTTTTTCACAGATTCTGTTTTCCGTGTGTTGTTTGCTTATTTTGATGAATCTATGGCTAGTAAAATAGTTTATAACCATAGAGAAGTTGGAATAAAGTAGGTTTAACACCAATATAAATAAAGAATGAGTTCATTACAGTACCGTGAAGTGGTGTTTTGTTTTCTTTCGCTAACTGAGCTCACGAGATTTTCTACTGTAAGTTTTGTGTTGTGAAGTTTTCAAGTTTTGGGTAAAAGCTTTGATGGATTATGGAACAAGGAGTGGCAAGAGCCTAAGCTTGAGGATTCCCATGGAATCTCAAGATAATCTAAGGACACCTAAAAGCCAAATCTTGGGGATGCCCCGGAAGGCATCCCCTCTTTCGTCTACTTCTATCGGTAACTTTACTTGGAGCTATGTTTTTATTTACCACATGATATGTGTTTTTCTTGGAGCGTCTTGTATTATTTGAGTCTTTATTTGTTAGTTTTCCACAATCATCCTTGCTGCACACATCTTTTTGAGAGAGACACACATGATTCGGAAATTGTTAGAATACTCTATGTGCTTCACTTATATCTTTTGAGTTATATAGTTTTTGCTCTAGTGCTTCACTTATATCTTTTAGAGCACGATGGTGGATTTGTTTTATAGAAACTTTTGTTCTCTCATGCTTCACTTAGAGTATTTTGAGAGTCCTACAAAATAGTGTGGTAATTTGCTTTAATTATTTTAGGCATTGAAGATTAATAAAAAAATCTTATGAGTGTGTTGAATACTATGAGAAGTTTGAAACTTGATAATTGTTTTGAGATATGGAGATGGTGATATTAGAGTCGTGCTAGTTGAGTAGTTGTGAATTTTAGAAATGCTTGTGTTGAAGTTTGTGATTCCCGTAGCATGCACGTATGGTGAACCGTTATGTTAAGAAGTCGGAGCATGATGTATTTATTGATTGTCCTCCTTATGAGTGGCGATCGGGGACGAGCGATGGTCTTTTCCTACCAATCTATCCCCCTAGGAGCATGCGCGTAGTACTTTGCTTTGATAACTAATAGATTTTTGCAATAAGTATGTGAGTTCTTTATGACTAATGTTGAGTCCATGGATTATACACACTCTCACCCTTCCACCATTGCTAGCCTCTCTAATACCGCGCACCTTTCGCCGGTATCATACACCCACCATATACCTTCCTCAAAACATCCACCATACCTACCTATCATGGCATTTCCATAGCCATTCCGAGATATATTGCAATGCAACTTTCCACCCTTCCGTTTACTATGACACGCTCCATCATTGTCATATTGCTTCGCATGATCATGTAGTTGGAATTTTAGTTGTGGCAAAGCCACCGTTCATAATTCTTTCATATAAGTCACTCATGCATCATCGCTATCCCGGTATACCACCGAAGGCATTCATATAGAGTCATACTTTGTTCTAGTATCGAGCTGTAATCATTGAGTTGTAAATAAATAGAAGTGTGATGATCATAATTCATAGAGTATTGTCCCAATAAAAAATAGAAAAGCCAAATAAAAAAAGAAGTCCCAAAATAATAATAAATAAATAAATAAAAAGGGGCAATACTACTATCCTTTTTCCACACTTGTGCTTCAAAGTAGCACCATGATCTTCATGATAGAGAGTCTCATATGCTATCACTTTCATATACTAGTGGGAATTTTTCATAATAGAACTTGGCTTGTATATTCCAACGATGGGCTTCCTCAAAATTCCCTAGGTCTTCGTGAGCAAGCTAGTTGTATGCACACCCACTTAGTTCTTTTTGTTGTGCTTTCATATACTTATAGCTCTAGTGCATCCGTTGCATGGCAATCCCTACTCACTCACATTGATATCTATTAATGGGCGTCTCCATAGCCTATTGATACGCCTAGTTGATGTGAGACTATCTTCTCCCCTTTTGTCTTCTCCACAACCACCATTCTATTCCACATATAGTGCTATGTCCATGGCTCACGCTCATGTATTGCGTGAAGATTAAAAAAGTTTGAGAACACCAAAAGTATGAAACAATTGCTTGGCTTGTCATCGGGGTTGTGCATGATTTAAATACTTTGTGTGGTGAAGATGGAGCATAGCCAGACTATATGATTTTGTAGGGATAACTTTCTTTGGCCATGTTATTTTGAAGAGACATAATTGCTTAGTTAGTATGCTTGAAGTATTATTATTTCTATATCAATATTAAACTTTTGTCTTCAATCTTTCAGATCTGAATATTCATACCACAATTAAGAGAATTACATTGAAATTATGCCAAGTAGCATTCCACATCAAAAATTCTGTTTTTATCATTTACCTACTCGAGGATGAGCAGGAATTAAGCTTGGGGATGCTTGATACGTCTCCAACATATCTATAATTTTTTATTGTTACATGTTATATTATATCATGTTTTGGACATTATTGGGCTTTATTATACACTTTTATATTATTTTTGGGACTAACCTATTAACCGGAGGCCCAGCCCAGAATTGTTGTTTTTTGCCTATTTCAGAGTTTCGCAGAAAAAGTTATCAAAGGAGTCCAAACGGAATAAAACCTTCGGGAACGTGATTTTTGGAACGAGCGTGATCCAGAGGACTTGGACCCTGAAGGAAATATGCCCTATAGGCAATAATAAAGTTATTATTTATTTCCTTATATCATGATAAATGTTTATTATTCATCCTAGAATTGTATTAACCGGAAACATAATACATGTGTGAATACATAGACAAACAGAGTGTCACTAGCATGCCTCTACTTGACTAGCTCGTTGATCAAAGATGGTTAAGTTTCCTAGCCATTGACATGGGTTGTCATTTGATTAACGGGATCACATCATTAGGAGAATGATGTGATTGACTTGACCCATTCCGTTAGCTTAGCACTCGATCGTTTAGTACGTTGCTATTGCTTTCTTCATGACTTATACATGTTCCTATGACTATGAGATTATGCAACTCCCGTTTACCGGAGGAACACTTTGTGTGCTACCAAACGTCACAATGTAACTGGGTGATTATAAAGGTGCTCTACAGGTGTCTCCGAAGGTACTTGTTGGGTTGGCGTATTTCGAGATTAGGATTTGTCACTCCGATTGTCGGAGAGGTATCTCTGGGCCCTCTCGGTAATGCACATCACTTAAGCCTTGCAAGCATTGCAACTAATGAGTTAGTTGCAGGATGATTTATTACGGAATGAGTAAAGAGACTTGCCGGTAACGAGATTGAACTAGGTATTGAGATACCGACGATCGAATCTCGGGCAAGTAACATACCGATGACAAAGGGAACAATGTATGTTGTTATGCGGTTTGACCGATAAAGATCTTCGTAGAATATGTGGGAGCCAATATGAGCATCCGGGTTCCGCTATTGGTTATTGAGCGGATACGTGTCTCAGTCATGTCTACATAGTTCTCGAACCCGTAAGGTCCGCACGCTTAACGTTTCGATGACAGTTATATTATGAGTTTATATGTTTTGATGTACCGAAGGTTGTTCGAAGTCCCGGATGTGATCACGGACATGACGAGGAGTATCGAAATGGTCGAGACATGAAGATTGATATATTGGAAGCCTATGTTTGGATATCGGAAGTGTTCCAGGTGAAATCGGGATTTTACCGGAGTACCGGGAGGTTACCGGAACCCCCGGGGAAGTTAATGGGCCATAGTGGGCCTTAGTGGAAGAGAGGAGAGGCGGCCAAGGCAAGGGCCGC